>NW_026899982.1:0-32500 GCF_033153095.1 Gastrolobium bilobum | reverse complement strand
CAGTATCACTTGTCTTTCACTTTTTAAAAGCACTTTCAAAATTTTATTTTTTCATACCATGTTGCATATAGAACATATTTTCATATTTAAGAGGGGGCGGGGCCCATCCTAGCCCCCCATGTAGGTCCACCCCTGCTTCTCTCCCAGCGACCTAGATGTCTTCAATCTTCAACTCACTACTGTGAATCTTCTAGAAAAGTAAGAATTTTACCCATTCAAATGAAATTCTTACAGTCGTCAATGGAAAATAAAAACTCATTCTTCCTTCCTTTAAATTTTACTTAGTCAGGGACCTTCTCAAAAAAGGCAGAACCAGGTCAGCTGTGTAGTGACCCCATTAAAATATGAGTTTTGTACTTTGGTATCTTAATACTTTAATTAAGTTGTGTAATATTGACTTGTGATTGTAATTGGTTTATGTTAAGTATATTTTGAATCTTTGATGATTGGTGGTTTGTTTTTTAATATTTTAATATAGGATATATATATATATATATATATATATATATATATATATATTTAATACATAATATATAAAATCGGGTTAGCATAGTGACCCCGTGACCCCCCGGTTGAACTCGTGACCCCTGACCTTGGCCGGGTCGATGGTCGGGCCGGGTTTTCAAACACTGTCTCTAACTGTTAACATTTTATATCAGGATATAATAAATTTTTATATTTATCCACAAAAAAAGGCTCTTATAGTTGCATTTAGATTTTTATATTTTATTTGAGATATGGACTTTTATTTATCACAATCAGATTTACAAAATAATAAATAAATACATTGTTTTGCAAGGATTTTTGTCATTAGTATTTGAAATATTAAAAATTTGTATTTACAAAAATTGAAATCAAATTTAGGAATTTTTTTTTTTGTAATCTAAGGGGGTTAACTACAACACTCCAAAGAGATCAATTCAATAAAATCATTCCGAAATTACAAGACAAAGACAAATCAGCCCAATACAAAGGCCAAATACCAGGGGGAGGGTTTGAAAAAAACAAAATTATTTTCAACAAGATAGTCTAAAGGATATTTAGAAAGTCAATCTGCACAACTATTTCCTTCTCTAAAAACATGAACCAGGTGAACTTCCCAATTCTTTTGTAACCATGCTCGAATCCGAGTCACTAAGCGAGACTCTCGAGTTGCTCTTCCACTGTTGAAGAACAAACTGATAACTGAGCTTGAATCACTTTCTAGGATGCAGCATCTCTAACCTCTAGCCCAAATAAATTCAAGACCCTTGAGGACGCCCCATAACTCTGCAACAAAAGCTGAACAATGACCAATATAGTAAGCAGACCCTTCTATTCAATAACCATTTTCATCACTTATAATTCCTCCACAAGCAGCACCCCTGCCATCACTCCTAGATGCACCATCCGTGTTTAATTTCACCCAACCTGTGTCCAGAGGTAACCATCTAATAGGAACAGAAACGTAATTCTTGGTCAGCTTTGTCCTTTTAGAAGTTATCCAGGCTTGTGTATACTCACGAACCAGACTCTCTATGGACTGCACCTTGTATGCTTTCCTGTTATTTTCCACACCATGCACCTGATTGTTTCTCCACTGCCAAGCTAACCAAACAGTAACAGCAAAAACCAACGACCAGGGGGCATCAAAGCACAAAATAGATACATTTTGAATATTCAAGGAATGCCAAGAATCTAAATCAGTATCAAAGAAATCATTTATCAAATTTGGCCTCAAAAGATCAGACCAAACTTTTTTAATCTTTGGACAGTCACATGCCATATGAATAATGGATTCCTCATGAAAATTACAAATAGGACAACTAGGAGGACACAATCTAAAGTTTGCCAGGAAGCTCCTAGTTGATAGACGATGATGAACAGTCTTCCAAAGGAACAAACTTATCTGATTGGGCCCTTTTAAATTCCAAATGGCTGACCAGAATTTTCTGTCAGTACCATTAGAACTATTCTGATTTAGCAATTGCAATAAATATTTTTCACAGAAACTTCATCTGATCCAACTAAATTCCAGCATTTTCTGTCCATACCATTAGATTTATGAGGAGGCAGCATGCTTCTAACAATTTGAACACAATCATCAGGAAGAAAATTATATATAACCTCACAATCCCAAGTTCCACCATGAGTAACATAATCAATTATTCTCTTACCAGCCTTTGTTGGGAAAATTTGAGCAATTGCTCTGTTTGCAAGTTTTTCCCCAATGTTCACCCAATGGTCCTCCCAAAAAAAAAACAGAAGATCCATCACCCACATCCCAAACCAGCTTGGGTTTAAGCTTATTCCATACACCACACATAAATTTCCAAAGATGAGAATTTCCATTCTTCCAAGTTAAATCAGTCTGAGTATTGGATGAATTTGTGTACTTAGCTTTTAATACCTTCACCCAAAGCTGATCAGGATCATTAACAAAATTCCAAACTAATATTCCCAAGAAAGCTTCATTCATGACTTGTAATTTCCTCAACCCTAGCCCTCCATTTGCTTTTGGTCTTGTAATTCTTTCCCAACCAATAAGATGCATATGTTTCTTCCTTTCTGTATCACCCCATATAAAGGCTCTTTGAAGCTGTTCCAATTCATTACAGACAGCTTTAGGAATCATATTGCTTTGCATAAAGTAATACGGCATAGTAGACAACACAGATTAAGAAAGAATCACTTTGCCCGCCTGAGAGAGAGACTTGGATTGCCATCTAGATAATCTTTCTGTAACTCTCTCAACTATACCAGCAAATAAATTTTTAGTAACTCTACCATGATGTATCATTGCTCCAAGATATCTTCCTATATTTGTTACTCTTTTGAATCCACTCTGTTCTATGATTTTAGTAGCTAACTCATCTGGAGTGTTCTTTGAGAAATAAATAGAAGATCTTTGAACATTCACCTTTTGCCCAGAAATGTCTCCAAACAAATTCAAACATCTGAAAAGGATATTAAGCTGCTCCTCACTGGCTTCTAGAAAAAACATCAAATCATCTGCAAATAGGAGGTGAGATATTTTGGGTCCATCCTTATCAGCTCTTATTGGCTTCCAAAGATTCTCATTCACTGATGTATCAATGATAAGAGAAAGCTTCTCCATTGCCAAGACAAACAAGTAAGGAGAGATCGGGTCTCCTTGTCTGACGCCTCTGCTTGGTTGGAATTCCTCTGTTAACTTACCATTCCAAATAATGTTGGTTTTTGGAGATGTGACAGCTGCCATGATCAGTTTTGAAAGTCTATCAGGAATCTGAATTTCATCAAGCATTCTATGAATGAACTTCCAATTTAAACGATCATAAGCCTTCTCAAGATCCACCTTAATCACCATAAAACACTTCTTACCCCGCATTCTCCTCATAGAATGAACCAATTCTTACACAATAATGATATTATCTTGAATATGACGCTGGGGCATAAAACTAGATTGAGCAGGAGAAACTACTTTCTGCATAATTGGTTTCAGACGGCTCACAATAAGCTTGCTGATAATTTTATAAATAATCGGACATAACGAAATTGGCCTAAATTGCTTGATATTCACTGGATTCTGGACTTTAGGAATTAATACCAGCAGAGTAGAATTTATTGATGCTAAAACTTCAGAATAATTCCAAATCTGATTAATTAAGGAACATACCTGAGATTTAATTAATTCCCAATTCTTCTGAAAGAAAAACGTAGGAAAACCATCAATACCTGGTGGCTTGAATGCTCCATGCTGAAAGTTATTTGTTTAATTTCCATCTCATACGGGACTTTGCTTAAAGAATCCTTTTCCTGCTCTAGAAGATCAGGCCAAAGGTTTCCTGAAGAAATCCACCTTCTGTCACATAAGTCTTTAGTGAAAAGAGTTTTGAAGAAATTGCAAGCCATGTTTTTGAGTTCCTCAGGATCTGAAATCCAAGCCTCTCCATCATTTTTAAGCTTGAAGCTTTTATTCGAATTCCTTCTGACAACCATATTGAGATGATACAAACGAGTATTTCTATCTCCATCCGCAATCCATTTTTGTCTAGATTTTTGAAACCAAAAAAGTTCCTCTTCACGAAGAACATTAATAAGCATTCTCTGATAATCATTCTCTAAATCATCAGAGCTTGAGAATCATTTTGAGTGCGGTTGTTCTGGATGTTGGCAATTTTTTGGGTAATACTATTTTTCTTTCTATCAATATCCCCAAAAACTTTATTATTCCATATTCTAAGTTCAGGCACCAATCTTTGTAGCTTATATGGAAAATCAAAATCAGAGTCCCACTTGGCCCGGATAAAGCTATTAAAAGCTTGATGTTCCTGCCAGGCTGCAAAAAATCTAAAAGGCTTCTTACCTTTCTCAACTGATTTTTTGAATAACTTTATTAATAGAGGATTGTGATCAGATAATATCCGACGAAGGGAAGACACTCTAGCATCATCAAACATCATTCTCCACTCCAAATTCGCTACAACTCTGTCAAGCCGTTTAAAAATTCTTCTCAAATTGGTTCATTTAGGACCTTGCCAGGTGAATAGAGGACCATCACAGTCCAAATCTGTCACCTGACAGTCTTCAAGCACAGAAGAGAAACTAGCACACTTGGTTGGGTCAGCTGAAACACCCCCTATCTTCTCATGAGTGTAAGCTATTTCATTAAAATCACCACCCAACAGCCACGGTCTATTCATTGTTTCACTCAGTTTTCTAAGATCCTCCCAAAGATTATTTCTAACATTTTAAGAAGGACTAGCATAAATAGCAGTGAAATCAAACGAATTACCTGTAGGAAGAGAGACTCTACAATGAATAAATTGAACTGACTTTGATAGAAGAGCTATATCCACCTTTGAACTATGCCACATTAACCAAATACCCCCTGCAAAACCCTAAGCTTCTTGAACTAAAAGGCTATCAAATCCCAACTTCTTCATTAATTTTTTGCACACCTCGCTGAGTTCTGGTTTCAAGAAGAAAACCAATATCAGCAAAAAATTTCCTGACCATGGACTTAAGAGTACTACCAAAATCTTTCTTGGCAACCCCTCGAGTATTCCATATAGAACATTCATTGATAACTGAGTAAGCTTTTTGCAGGGGTTAGAGAACCCTGCTTATTCTTATCATTTAGCAAACCATTATTCTCTGCATCTTCGTACTCCATATTAGCACAATCAGTCTCAACATGATTTCTATCCACTCCCATCCAATCTAGAGGTTTTGGGTCCATATTCCTATAATGTTTATTCATTTCATCGTCATCTACTTCCATACAATGGGTATGATGTTTGATCTGATCTTCATTCCTTTTAGCATATTCAGCTACTATTGGACTTATTATTCCAGAATGATTTCCTACTTCAGAGTCTCTAATTTCAAACGGTGCTTTATTACCCACTGAACTAGCAGAACCAGAACCTCTATTTTTGTTTTCCCCGGTACTTTTTCCAGATTTTGATTTGCTCTCATACTCCTTCCTTTCATCTCCCACCAAAATGAATTTAGATTTTGTTTCCACCAGCTCCACAGTATTATATGCATTCTTCCTATTTTTGGATTGAAGGGACCTCCGGGAATTATCTTGATATAAAACCATAGCTTTTGACTTGTCATTCTCTTCATTCTGAGATGTATCCTTCCTTAGAACATCAAAATTAGTACCATTTTTCTTCTTCATTTGATTCTCTTTTCCTTTATGTGAGTCCACTCTATTACTCTGAGAACCTTTATTTCTTTTATTCCTCGACACCTGCATCCAAGGGCCAAGTTTAGAATTATCCTCTGCTATCTCTTCTTCCACCTCGTCACAATTATCTTGACTGATAGACACCACTTCTCGACTCTGACTCTCTTGCTTAGCCTCCTGTGAAACTTTTGTTGAGTAGGTTTCCAATCTATGACCATATTTACCACATCCATAGCAAATGAGATGAATCCCTTCATACTCAATCTTCTTAATCCTTCCTTCCACTTTATACCCTGCTTGGAGAGGTTTAGTTAGGTCCAACTCTACACACATTCTCGCAAATCTCCCTCTAGCCAGAGAAGTGGTAGCTGCATCCATCCTTGTATATTTACCTAACCAATTACCAATACTCTGAACCAACCCAGTATTCACGAATTCCATAGGAAATTCAGGGAACCGAACCCAAGCCATTATTCAGTTGATAGATGCCTGATAGGGTTAAAAATATGGTTCCCAAGATCTGATCACAAGATAGTGATCAAAAAATATCCATGGCCCTGCTGTTAAAGCAAAGTCCATGTCTTTTTTCTTTTCAAACCGAACCAAAAAATAATCATTTTCCAAATCAGCCACCATAATTATCCCCTCTCTTGCCCACGGGTTTTCTAATCTATTTTTCATAAAGGTAACAGAAACTTTCTTACCTATTAGCTTTATGAAGATTGCTTGTTGCCAGGGACTCCATGCCTTTCTTTTGAACTCGTCGGACAAGATGAAATTCATACGACCATCTGCATCTTCCTAACTTATAATTTTCGGTGCATTCTCCTTGTTTCCTTCAGTTGGAGCTTTCGGTTGATCTTCCTTGCCCTCATCTACCATCTGCTCAAGATCATCTTCCCATTTCCCGTTGTGCTGCATTAGAATTTCTTTGAAGGACATATTTTTAGTCATCCATTCTTATTCCCTTGGCTTCATCGATTGGTCATTGCTAAATTCACTATCTCCCTCTTTACTTTTCTTTGTACTCCTTCTAAGATTATCTTCCTCTTCCAGCGATCGAGCATGACCAGTGATTGACGACATGTGATTTTTTTGAACCCTAACAGAGCTGTTCTAGCGCTTCTCTCGCACAACGAATTTCGTCTTTACTTTTTCTCTAATTCGTTCATTGACTATATTTCAGATGCCGCCAGCCAAATTCGCAATTGCTTTTCTCGATCTGCGATTTTGACCCAAGCAAATATTCATGGAGACCCTAGTCGACGCGAGACGGTGATTATTTCGTACGGTGACCTAGATTCAAATTTAGGAATTTAATTATAAAAGAAGAAGGGTGAAATTTTAACATAATTATAAAAATGTGTTGGCAAGCAGGGCAGGCAGGTCCTCTGGGCCAAGCCCAGTTTGCCACTCTAACTATCAGCATTTTATATAAATAATTATTTTTTTGCAAAGAATTGTGTCCTTAGTATTTTAAATTTTACAAATTTGTATTTACCAAAATTGAAATTAGATTTAGAAATTTAATTATAAAAGAAGAAGGATGAAATTTTAATTTAATTACAAAAATGTGATGGCGGACCGACCCTCCGGGCTGAGCCCAGTTTGTTGGGCTTCCTCCTTCAATGCTAAGCCCAAGCCCATTTGACGGGTTTCCTAAAAACCCTAACCCTAATTTCCACCTCCTCTATATATACTCATTAGTTGTGGGTGGAGGCTAGGTCAGATTTGAGAGAACAAATTTGAGAGAAAAATTATTTGATTGTTTGAGTAAAGCTTTATGCTTTGCATTTGAGAGATCTCTAGAGAGAGTTTGAGTGAAACATCTCTAGGGTAGTTTGATTATCACAATTGTTGGAGAGGTTGAGTTAACCACCACATTGGTGTATTTGATTCTTTGTAACCATTATTTTTATAGTGGATTTTTGATCTGGACTAGGTCCCGTGGGTTTTTACTTCTTCATTGAAGAAGGTTTTCCCACGTTAAACCTGGTTTTGTTCTTCTTCTCTCTCTCCTGTTTTCGTTTTGATTTTCCGCTGCGCTGCCCGACCTGGTGAAGTTTAGGCCGAGGTATTGCCGAGATCCGAGATCAGGATCTTGTTGATTGACTTCCGCACAAAGGCTGCTTAGCCGAGTTTGAGGGAACCGAGTTTTTCCCAACACAGTTTGCCACTGTCAGCATTTTATATCAGTATGTAATAGATTTTTATATTTATATACAAAAAAGGTTCTTATAGTTGCATCTAGATTACTATATATCTATGTTTTCTATAGTTGCCTCTAAATTGACTCTCCGAGGTGTGTGTATGTGTGACATATATAAGAGATAAAGAGTTGGAAAATATTTGAGTTCATACGTTTAATATTCTTTCAAGCATTTTATAGTTGAAGTTGAATAGGGTAATATCAAAAGGCATTCATTAGCTTAATTGCATAACAATAAATTATTAATAGGCTTAATAATTTTCAATGCAGAAAGTAGTGGTATTACTAATAGGCTTACCAATCACTCATGCAGAAAGTAGTTAGATATTAATATAGATGTTTGACAACCAAAATTTTAAACATTTTTTCCACTTATGAAATTTAAATTTTGAATTTGAAATTGAATAATTACTAAAAGATGAAATATTTCAAAATGGTTTAAGTGTGAACGTAAATTGGATATTGAAGAAGAAAGCGACATGTTAGCAAAGTTTCTAAAGAATAATTCTCAATTATAATAGAATAGATTAAGGGTGTGCATGACAACCTTCCCGGAATGGGTTTTTTTTCAATTTCTGTTCCTGAGAATAAAAATTGATGAGAAACTCGTTTGGTAAAACCGGTTTATTTTTTTGTGCCCCAGATGAACCGGTTTAGTTTTTGTGCCGGGAAACAAAAAAAAAGAATAAAAAAATTTCTACTTTTCTCATTCTTGGCACAGAAACAGAATCAGTTTTCTCTCCCCTCTCTCTGGCTCTCTCCCTCTCTCTCCCCTCACACAACAACACCAAACCAACACATAAATAGAATTAGTTCGAATTTCTGCAAAACTCAGAGCTTTCTCCGTTAATTTCACTCTCCAACACGAAATGCCCTAATGAATTCACAGTGTGGACCAAATTCTCTTGGCATAGAAACTCATTGCTGAAAATCCTCTCCACCTCTCTCCTGAAATCATGCACGAAAACATGGGTCTTGCTGGGTCGATCTCGCCGGCGGGGATGAACATGAAGCCCACCTGGCTGTCGGAATAGAGTAACTGGAGGGAACTATCGTAGTGGGAGAATGCCGCACGGTTAGGATTTCTGACGGATGCGTACTGGGCGAAGGTGAAGTTGACGATGCCATTAGCGACGGAGAATGACGGAAGCTGAACGGCGTTGACGGCGATCTTGGGGTCCGATGTGTTAATGTTGAGACCAGGATGTGTATGTGAATGTGAATAATGTGAATGTGGATGTGGATGCATATAATATAAGGATGAGGTAGAAACCAAACCTCACATGGTGAAACAAAAGAAAGAGATTGCATAGACCACTGTATGAACAGAAAGATTGGTGTAGGACCATATACGACCTTGATTTCACTTTTCAATTTTGTATTGTGCGTTCTTATTTGCACATTACTGTTGTTACATCTTTTTTATTAAATAAATAAAGATAATGAATACTGTATTAAATGATTTTTTATTTCTCGGAATAAAAAAAAATTGTGTTATCAAACGTAATTCTGATTCTCGGAATAAAAATAAAATATGTTAACAAACGTAATTCTGATTCGCAGAATTGTTCCAATGCACAGATATAGAAAAAGAATCATTTCTTTTCAGAAACAGTATCAGGAATCAGAATGATTGTCATGCGCACCCTGATAGATTCTCTTAATTATTTTTTTATGACGTTTTTAAATCATTGTCTCTGGATTTTATTTTATGGACTCTAAACTTTTTAGTTCCTTAGTTTTGAAAAAAAAAGTAATAAAAAAAACCTTATCAGTTTCCGCTTCATTGTTTATGAACTTTTTCCAGTTCTCAAATAGTTCCAAAAGAGCTGAAAAGTTATAATGCTTTCATTTTATCTATATTAATTACATTTATTTTACCTAATTTTCTTTTTTTAATTGCATGTTTATTCACCTAATTGCATTTATTCCACCTATTTTACACACTTAATGTAAATCTTTCAAAAAAAAAATTAAAGATTTTAACATAAATTATTCTTGATCATAGATTAAAGGAAATAAATCAAATTTTTTAAAAAAAAGTATTTAAAAATAAAATGGTCTTTTGATAAAATGATCAAATATTCCTATGCTCTTCTAATTGCTGTAAATCATAGCAGAAGATTTAAAACAATGAGATTTAATATTTTTTATGTACTGAAGACTTAATATATTTTTTATTAAAACAAGCTGCATAAATGAAAAATATTTTCAAAAAATAAAAACAATTTTTAAACTAATTTTCAAAAAATTCTTATAAGAAAAAAGAGTTAAAGAATATATATAAGGAAATAAATTATTTCATCTCAAATATTATACAAAGTTTTGTATCCTTTGAAGATAAATAGTTAAAAAAGGTATTAGTGGATGCATGGTTTTTCTTTATTTTTCGGTTAAAAATTAATCCTTATAATACTTTAATTATGTTATTTGAAACATAAATAAACTAATTCAAATCCAGGTTAAGAAAAGAAAATGGGAAAAAAGAAAGAAAAGAAAGATAAACACTACAAAAGAGAAAAAAACAACAAACAATCTAAGTTATACAACTGAAATTAATAAATGGTCTGTTTCTTATATCAACTTAACATGAATCTTGGAATGATAATAAAAATGTTGGACTAATCATTCGCTTGACTTGCTTGTGCCTTTTGAAAATATCCACGTATTCAGAAATTAGTATAGGATTCCAAATGATATCCCAGCCGTCAGTTTTTTGCTTTCATGTGTTTTACAAAAATATTTTTACAACGTTATCCAAAAAATATATATATATATTTTTACAACAAAAAATGAAATTATACCCTAAACACATCATATGTCCCTGTGAATTCATCAATATTGGTAAATTTGCCTCCATTAATTGATTTAGCAGGTAAAGTAAAATTAATTATAATTGAAAAGCATACAGAAGAGAAATATATACTACAAAATATTATACAGGATGCTGTCATCAAATGATGAAATACAAAGATTTACTACAAAACATCTTCAACATGACATCTTCATTCCTCCGTGGTTCTACCCTTGGAATTGCATGATTGATACTTGCTCCAGGAACTGGCCGTGATATGAAAAAACTAATCATTAGTAGCCCTTACTCCCCAAATATATATATATATATATATGGGTCAGGATCATTTTACACCAGTGTAAGTTACACTCTCAATCTTGATCGTTAATCCTATTTATATCTAATGGTTCTAATTTTTTAGTAATGTGAGTCATTGGATACAAGTGGATCAATGATCAAGATTGAGTGTAAGACTTCTAACACTTACACCGGTGTAAGAGTTAGAAATCTTATACTCAATCTTGATCATTGATCTACTTGTATCCAATGGCTTACATTACTAAAAAATTAGAGCCCTTAGATATAAATGGGATCAACGGACAAGATTAAGAGTGTAACTTACACTAGTGTAAAATGATCCTTACCATATATATATATATATATATATATATATATATATATATATATATATATGAGGTAGGATCCTTTTACACCAGTGTCAAATTTGAAATTTAGCACCTAATCTGAAAGTCATTAGATAAAAAAAGATCAATGGTGTCACATACTTACAAATCAGAGTCGTTGATCTTTTTTGATCTAACGACTCTCAAATGAGGTGTCAAATTATAAATTTGACACTGGTGTCAAAGGATCCTGCCTCTCTCTATATATATATATATGAAGAATATAGCCTAAAAATTCAATATACTTAGAGATAAGGGAGGCATGCACTACATTCTTTTGTGCTTGTTGGTTCTTTAAAATGGTTCAATCTTCGTTTGTCTTTTTATGCGGCATTAATAGGGTTAACAATTACCCATGCAGAAAGTAGTGGGAAATTAATATGGTTGTCTGCTACCAAAAAATATTGAACTATTTTTCCACCTATATCAAGTTTAAAATTCGAATTTTAAAAAAGTAGTGGGACATTAATACAGATATTTGCCATCAATTAATGCTGAACTCTTTTTTCACCTATATCAAGTTTAAAATTCGAATTTTAAAACAAGTATAGGGATATTAATACAACTATCTGCCACCAAAAAATGTTCAACTCTTTTCCCACTATATCAAGCTTAAAGTTCAAATTTTTAAAAATTAATGGGATATTAATACAAATGTCTACCAACAAATAATGCTGAACTCATTTCCTACCTAATGAAGTTTAAATTTTAAATTGTGCAAATTTACTATAGGAGAAAAAAAATTAAATTGTTTCTAGTGTGAACACAAACTTGAAATTAAAAGAGAGAGAAACATGTTAGCAAACTTGCCAAAGAATGGCAGTCCCTTTAATATTTAGATATTGTAACTTTATTTTTTATTTAAATTTAAAAAAAATTGTATTGAAAATTAATTTATTTCTCTTTGAATTTATAATTTTATATTTTTTAAATTGGTTATACATAATATTTAAAATGTTTATGTTACATAAACTTTTAAAAAAAAATACTTGTACGGGATTTTTTTTCTCTTTTTGTATTATATTTAGGAAATGAATGTTTTGGAATTATTATTTTTTTTTTCAAAAGACATGTTGCCTTCTTCAATATTCACTTTTTTTTAGAGGACGTTAGTTTCAAGGATAATTATGATAAATTTAATTGGAAGATAAAAAACTTCATATGCTTGTTTATATTTTGGAATTGAAGAACCACTAATTTCTCTTTTGGTTCATATTTCCAATGTGAGCATGTAAAACAGAGCTTTTCAATGACTAATTACATTGAATTATGATAATCGTGCTTGTACGAAATTTTTTTTCCTTTTGTATTATATTTTGGAAATGCATATTTTTTAATTATTTAAAAAAAAAACATGTTGACTACTGGAATATTCACAATTTTTAAAGGACATTGGTTTTAAGGTAAACTATAATAGATGTCATTTTTTATTTAAATTTAAAATTTAAATTCTTTTGTATTAATTATAAATAATTGTTAAAAAGTATTTTTTCTCTTTTAATTTATAATTTTTATAATTTGTAAATTGGTTATACATATTTATTTAAAACGTTTATGTTAAATATATTTTTAAAAAATACTTGTACAGAAAAAATTTCATTTTTGTATTATTTTTTTATGCTAAAATTTTATTTTATTTTCTTTCAAAGTATAAATATGTCATTTCTTATTTTTTTATTTAAATTTTAAATTTAACTTATTTTTTATTTAATATAAATATATTTTTATAGTTTTAAATGTTTTTCGTTTAATATATAATTTTATATTAAATTTAAATTTGTTATATATATCTTTTTTTTTCACTGCAGAAAAATTAAATGCTGAACTCTTTTTCCACCTATCAAGTTCAAAATTCAAAAAGTTTAAATTTTAAATATTAAATATTTCTCACGCAATAGATATAGTAATAAATATTATTAATAGGCTTAACAATTTTTCATACATAAAATAGCGAGAAACATGCATATAAGGTTGTGCACATTCTCTTTTTTTTTGGAAATATTATAATCGGTTCATTGCTTCGCAACTAATCCGATTCGGGGCTGGTCTAGGACTAAGGCTTTAAACTCCTTCCAAAGGTGGTACTGGAGAGATTCGAACATATGCTCTCACCCCCACCTACTTAGCTCCATGCACCAACTGAGCTATCACCATTTGATGTTGTGCACATTCTTTAAGTAATAGCTTTTAGTTATTCATTCACGATATAGGAATTGTGTTAATTACACTCTTGCATTAAAATATGAGAGTTTAATTTCTTTCTTATATACCAAATTTAAATTTTTTTTATAGTGATTAAATTTTAATAATTTATTTTTCTACAGAATGATAAATGTCTTTTTTTATTTTTGATTTAAAATTTAAATTTAAATTATTTTGTATTAAATATACACCTTATTTATATAAATTTTTTCTCTTTCAATTTTATGATTTTTTTTAAAATTGGTTATACATGTATATTTAAAACGTTTATGTTAATTTTTTTATAAAAAAAATACTTGTATGGAATTTTGTTCTCTTTTTCTATTATTTTTTAAGTTAAAATTTAAATATTTATACTTTTAAAGTATAAAAACCTCATTTCTTATTTTTTTATTTAAATTTAAAATTTAAATTATTTTTTTGTCAGCTATACATATATTTTTATAATATTAAATATTTTTTGTTTAATCTATAATTTTATATTAAATGTTGAACTCTTTTTTCATTTATCAAGTTTAAAATCCAAATTTAAAAATATTGAATTTTGAATATTAAATTTTTCCCAAGCAATAGATATAATAATAAATATTATTAACAGGCTTAATATTTTTCCATACATAACATAGTGAGAAACATGCATAGAAAGTTATGCAAATTTTTCAAGTAATAACTTCTAATTATTCATTCACGATATATAAAATTGTGTTAATTACACTCTTGTATTAACAAATGAAAGTTTAATAACTTTCTTATATACTAAATTAAAATTTTCAATTTTATAGTGATTAAATTTTAATAATTTGTTTGTTTACACAATGATAGGTGTCGTTTTTTGTTTTTTATTTAAGATTAAAATTTAAATTCTTTTGTATTAATTATTCAAATTTTTTCTATAATTTTTTTCTCTTTTAATTTTATGATTTTTATTTTTTTAATTGGTTATACTTGTATATTTAAAAACGTTTATGTTAAATATTTTTTTTAAAAAAATACTTGTATGGAAATTTTTTATCTTTTTAATTTAAAATTTTAATATTTAATCTTTTAAAGTATAAATACCTCATTTTTTTATTTAATTTAAATTTTAAATTATTTTTTTGTCAGCTACACATATATTTGTATAATTTTAAATATTTTTTGTTTAATCTAATATTTATATTAAATTAAAATTTATTATATATATGTTTTTCACAATGCAAAACAATAAATGTTGATCTTTTTTTTCAGTTATCATGTTTAAAATTCAATTTTAAAAAGTTTGAATTTTAATTATTAAATAATTTCGCACCCAATGGACATAATAATAAATATTATTAATAAGCTTAGTAATTTTTCATACATAAAATAGTGGGAAATATGTATAGAAGGTTGTGCACAACCTTCGGTAATAACGTTTAATTTTCATTCACGACATAGGAAATTGTGATATTTATAGTCTTACATCAAAAGAATGAAAATTTAATTTCTTTCTTATATATTAAATTAAAAATTTTATTTTTATAGAATTTAAATTTTTATAAAAAAAATTTTGCAGAATAATACATGTTATTTATTATTTAAATTTAAAATTTAAAATCTTTTATATTCATTATACCTATTTTTTTATATTTGTAACAAAAATATAATGAACAAATATGAGTTGATACAAAAAAATATTCTACTAAATCAAATGTTTGGTGAATTGAATTGCATTTAATGTAATGGAATATTTTGTTATTTAAACAAAATATATATATATATATATATAGGGGTAGGATATTCTTACACCAGTGTAAGAGTTAGATTTCTTACACTATATCTGAATCATTGATCCACTTGTACCAAATGACTCACATCTTCTATTATTCTAAAGAAATTCTATTTGTTGGAAAGTTTTGCCATGTGTCACTCCCTCCTTGCATCTCAGATTTCTGTTTACACTATACCCACTTAAAAACTTTCCTCCTTTGGCAAATTCGAATTATTAAATATTTTAAACATTTTAAAATACGAAAAAAAAAAGTTGAATTGAGTTTTGATTCAACTGAGTTGTGGTGGCAGACACCTCATTCAATTTCCAACTGTCCCAGTCCTCATTCAATGTCCCAATCAGTTGTTTCATTTAATGATGATTTCTACATTGGAATTGAGGGGCTCTTTTAAAATTTGAAATTCAAACTGATCATGATTTCTTTTTTTCTTTTTTCTTTTTTGTAATTAACTGATCATGATTTCTACATTGGAATGATCAGCTCTTTTAAAATTCAAAATATGATTTCGATTTAAATTTTGAAATATTTCGATTTCATTTTTGAGATTCAAATTGTAATGGTGGGAAAAAAATTTAAGGTGTTTAGGTGGCAGACAACTCTCATTTAATCTCTGACTGCTTTTCTTTTGTTGCTTGGGTCTATAAGAAGGAACGTGGGAATAGAAATTTTGTTCTTCCCTCCGGTATTCCATTTTTGCTGATTGTTTCTTTTAGAGGAATCGGTTCTTTCTTTTCTTCCTTTTTTGTCTTCCCCTACGAAATGTTTTCAACCTATGATTTTATAAAGGATCTTAATCCTACCAAGGAGGACTGGAGGATTAAGGTTAAGGTAGTTCGATCTTGGAAGGTTCCTAATTTTCAACGTAAGGATTTTGACGACAATGTCGAGATGGTTCTGTTGGATGAACGGGTAGTGCTGGTTGTTCTTCCTTTGTTCTTTATAATCTATTGTCACTTTGTCTCTGTTGTCATAGCATGTTTTCGTCTCTGTGTCTGTTGTCATGGGGTTTTCGTTGTTTCAATTTTGGCTTTCACTTTTTTTGTAGGGTGGAAGGATCCATGCTACTGTCAAATGATCTTTGCAGGTCCGAAAAATATCATTGACGGAGAGGTGTATTTTATAGGTCCAGACTCTTCAATGTAATGGATGCACTGTTATGAATGACTGATATAATGTATTAAGCTCTAAAATGCTTCTACATCTTTTTTTTAATTCATTTATGTTATTGACTGTAATGTGAACTGTACATATTACATAAGAGTTGTTTGATGAGGATCTAATCTCGGTGAATATAACCTTCTAACTGCTTCTTCTTCTTTGGGTGCTGTTATACAAACATATGATGCATCTTCAAATGTAACTGAGAATATAAACTAACAGCAGTGCTCTTGCTCATCTTTTGTCTATTTTATCAGGATGTTGGCTTTTGGCTGGAGACTATAAATCTTGGTAATTACCGGCAAATTTTTAAAGAAAATGGTGTTAATGAAGAATACTTGAAAGGAATGTCTATGTTCACGACTGAACAGATCCTTCGATTCATTAGACGTTGCCACATGAAGTGGGGAGACTTTATCACATTGTGCAAGGAATTAAAACAGATTAAAGGATTCTCTCTCTCCCTTAAGCAGTAAACAGATAATAACATGCCAATAAACTCTCATTTGATTTTATTTTTTTTACTAATCTGTTGTGATTTTGTCTCTGTTGTGATTTTAAATTTCTGTGTCTGTTGTTATGATTTTTGTTTTCGTTGTTTGAATTTTGGCTTTCACTTTTTTTGTAGGGTGGAAGGATCCATGCTACTGTCAAATGATCTTTGCAGTTCCGAAAAAAAACTGTGACGGAGAGGTGTATTTTATAAAATTTGTATCAGCAAGTGAAATAATCACATCATTCCTTAAGTCTCTGGTCGACCCAAATGTTCGTCAAATTTCTTCCTTTCTTGATACAGCGAATCAGAACAGCTAACAGCTCAAAATTATTTCTTGATACAACGAATCAGAACTGCTAACAGCTCAGGATTATTTAATTTTCCTTCAATGAGTTGATCTGTATTTTTTTAATTTTATGGCTTTAATCTAAAGGCATATGGGTTAAATTCTGAATCTGTTTTCCTGCAGCATAGTGCTTCGAATGTAATCGTCTGTCATGCAAATTTGGTGATCTACCTGGATTCTAAATTCTTTGATTTGTCTTTCCATTTCTATCAATCTTTATCCTTTCTGATTGTTTACTTTTCTCAAGTTACTTCTCTATTCTATTGTAATGGTGGGAAAGAATTTGGAAATAAAAAATTAAATAAATAATAATTTCTTTTAAAAATTAAAATAAAAAATCAATGGAAAATTATGTGAACTTGATATATGGGAAAAGAGTTCAGCATTTAATATTTATGCAGTGGAAAAAGATATATATAATAAATTTGAATTTAATATAAAATTATAGATTAAAAAATAAAATATTTAAAATTATAAAAATACAATTATAGTCGATAAAATTATTTAAAATTTCAAATTTAAAAGAAAAATAAGAAATGGCATAATTTATACTTTACAAAAAATAAATAAAAATTTTAACATAAAATTTTTAAATATACATGTATAACCAATTAAAATAATATACATGTATGTTTTAAAAAAATATTTAACATAAAAATTTTAAATATACATGTATAACCAATTAAAAAAATATCTAAAAATCTTAAATTAAAATAGAAAAAAATTATATAAAAAAATATGTATAATTAATATAAAAAGTTTTAAATTTTAAATTTAAATAAAAAATGACGTCTGTCACTCTGTTAAAAAAATTATTAAGATTTAAGAACTATAAAATGAAAATTTTAATTTAGTACATAAGAGAGAAATTAAACTTTCATTTTTTTTATTGCAAGAGTGTAATTAACACAAATACTTGCAAAAAATAATTATTTATATAAAATGCTGACAGTTAGAGGTGGAAAACTGGGCTCGGCCCGGAGGGCCGACCCGCCAATATACTTTTATAATTCAATTGAAATTTCATCTTTCTTCTTTTATAATTAAATTACTAAATCTGATTTCAATTTTTGTAAATACAAATTTGTGAAATTCCAAAGACTAACGACACTAATCCTTGCAAAAAAAACTTATTTATATAAAATGCTACCAGTTAGAGGTGGAAAACTGGGCTCGTCCCGGAGGGCCGGCCTGCTAATATATTTTTATAATTCAACTAAAATTTTATCCTTCTTCTTTTATAATTAAATTACTAAATCTGATTGTAATAAATGAAAGTTCATCTCTGAGATAAAATATAAAAACCTAGACGCAACTATAAAAACCCTTTTTTTGGATAAATATAAAAACATATTACATGCTGATAGTTAGAGTTAGAGGTGACAAACTAGGTTCGGCCTAGAGGGCTAGCCCACTAACACATTTGTATAATTAAAGTAAAATTCAACTATTCTTCTTTTATAATTAAATTCTTAAATCTGATTTTAATTTTTGTAAATATAAATTTGTAAAATTTCAAATACTAATTATACAAATCCTTGCAAAAAATAATTATTTATTATTATTTTGTAAATTTGAGTGTAATAAATGAAAGTCCATCTCTGAGATAAAATATAAAAATCTCAATGCAACTATAAGGACCTTTTTTTGTGGATAAGTACAAAAACCTATTACATGCTGATAGTTAGAGGTGGCAAACTGTGCTCGGCCTTTCGGGCCGGCCCACCAACTTATTTTTATAATTAAATTAAAGTTTCATACTTCTTCTTTTATAATTAAATTCATAAATCTGATTTCAAATTTTGTAAATGCAAATTTGTAAAATTCAAAATACTAAGGACACCAATCCTTGCAAAAACATAATTATTTACATAAAATGCTTATAGTTAAAGGTTAAAAACTGGGCTTGTCCCGAAGGGCCTGCACGACCTGCCTGCCAACACATTCTTATAATTAAATTAAAATTTCATCCTTCTTCTTTTATAATTAAATTTCTAAATCTGATTTTAATTTTTATAAATATAAATTTGTAAAATTTAAGATACTAGCGACACAAATGCTTGCAAAAAATAATTATTTATTATTATTTTGTAAATCTGAGTGTAATAAATGAAAGTCCATCTCTGAGAAATACTGATAGAAGCCGAGTCAAACTTTGTAATTTTTAAATGACCACAAGACTAGCTAAAGTATAGCGATATATTTTGGAATGACCATAAGATAAATATAGAAATCCATTACATACTGATATAAAATGTTAATAGTTAGAAGTGACAAAATGGGCTCAACCCGGAGGGCCGACCCACCACGCCAAACAAACCGATTTTTTTTCCTTTGCATCAACACGAGTAATACACTAGTTACTAAAAAATTTAAGCCCTTAGATATAAGTAGGATCAATGGTCAAGATTGAGAGTGTAACTTACACTGGTGTAAGATGATCCTGACCCATATATATATCCTACATCATATATATATATATATATATATATATATATATATATATATATATATAAAGGAAACCCAAACTTTGGAAACTTTTGCTGATGTGTCACTCCCTGGTGAATTCTGAGTTTTCCTTTCACACTACAAACTTTCCTTTTTGAGTAAATTGAAAAAAAAATACTTTTAAAAATCGAAATTCACGTTTAAAATTCGGAAAAAAAATAAAGCAATTGTGGTGGCAGACAGGTTATTTAATGAGCCACTTACCTTCACATTGGAATGTCATCTGATTTCAAATTTCGAATTTTGAAATGTAGTAACTCACCTTTTTGTAATGACATAGCTGTTTAAAAATTGAAATTCACGTTTAAAATTCGAAAAAAAAAATAAAGCAATTGTGGTGGCAGACAGGTTATTTAATGAGCCACTTACCTTCACATTGGAATGGTCATCTGATTTAATGAGTCAGCTGATTTCAAATTTCAAATTTTGAAATGTAGTAACTCACCTTTTTATAATGACACAGCTATTTCTACATTGGATTGGATGTTCATCTGATTAACAATTTGAAATTTGAATTTGTTTGAATCTTTGAAATTAAAATAGGGATGGTGGGAAAACATTTGGTGAGTTTTGGGTGGCACTCAGTTGCTGATTTTAAATATCTGACTTCTTGCCTCTATAAAAGAGAACGTTTTCTATTATTTTTTTCATTTTTTCCCTCTGGTTTTCTTCTATTACGGTCATTGTTATTTTTTCATCTTTTCCCTCTACTGCTTCTTTTCATCTTTTCGTTCTTCCCAAAGGAAATGGCTTCTAGATATGATTTTATAAAGGATCTGAATCCTACAAAGGAGGACTAGAGGATTAAGGTTAAGGTTGTTCGATCTTGGCAAGTTCCTAACTTTCAATGTAAAGGTTTGGACGACAATGTTTAGATGGTTTTGTTGGATGATCGGGTATATGATACAGATCGTTGTTTTATTGCTTTCGTTGCTGCTGTTATGATTTTCGTTTTGTATTGATATTTGTCTTTCACTTTTTTTGTAGGGTGGAAGGATCCATGCCACTATTAAGGGAACTCTTCAGGTCCGAAAAAAATCACTGATGGAGAAGTGTATTTTATTAAAAATTTCGGAGTTGGATTCAGTAGCGGTAATTTTAGGCCAACCCGTCATGAGTACCGTCTGTCTTTCAACTTGAGGACTGATGTTAGATCAATTGTTCAACCTAATTTTCCTGCGAATGTTTTTGATTTTGTTGATTACGATCACATTAAGAAAGAATCGTCTGATTCTCCGTATTTAGTAGGTAGTGTTGTGTAATTTTTAATAATGGCCGTTGTTGATTAACAATATATTTTGCGATTTAAATTATAAAATAGTTATGTCTTCTTTGCTGTGTAAACGTCATTGGTTTACTGTCAGGAGTTGGGGAAGTGTGTGAGCATGTAGTTTCCGGCAGGAAGACAAAGATGATCGTGTTAGAACTCGACAATCTCAAGTATATGGATGTTAATTTTTTTCACAATGTCTTAACCGAATTATTTCATCTGTAACCTTTGTCTGTGTGCTTCTAATGTATAGGGGTCACAAGTTGGAATACACTTTGTGGGAGCATTATGTGGATGAGGTACAAACTTTTTTGGCAAGCAATGACACTCCTCATAAGGTGATGATTGTTCAACTAGGGAGGATAAAGGGTTTTAGGGGTATGTCTTTTGTTAAATTTTTTTTTTCTACGTGTATCTGATTTAATTTTATGTTTTGTACCGTGTTATAAATTGATGGGTCTTCGTTGTTTCTGTTTTGTATAGGTAAAATCGGGGTGACGAATACAAAATATACGACAATAATTGTCATGGATTCAAATTTGCCCGAGATTGTGGAGTTCAAAAAATAGTTTAGGATATTATCCTTTTTACTGCTACTGTCATTTTTTTTTATTCAGTCGTATGTAAACTTATGTTGTTGTTAATGTTTGCATTGTAGTCTATCGTCTGATGGTGTGGAAAGTAGTTTGAGATTGACTCAATTGTCTACTCAGTCATCATATTCATATGAAAGTGATTTCCTTAAGGAGACCGATAGAAAGACAATCAGTGATATCAAGTTGTGTAGTGAGGTGAGTATTTTTCTTATTTTCATTTCTGCTGTCGTTTATGGTTGCGTAATGTGTACCTGTTTCTGTTTTGCATATCTTATTTTCATTACCTTTTGTGAGCACGTTTGTGGCCCTTTTTTTTGTTACAGTTTTTTTGGTAATGCTATATATGTACAACGATTATGTGTTATGTGTTACTCAACGTTCATAATATATTATGTACAGAGATGAATTTTTTCACATGTTTTCCTGCGGCTAATGGTAAACAAAATGAGTGTGAATTGGTATGTTGTTCATTTCTGTGTTGCATTTCTGTATTGCAGGTGACGACGTGCATTACGTATGAGACTATAAAATCAATTGAAAGCAGATACAACTGGTGGTACAAGTCGTGCAATAAGTGTCCATTTTCCGTTTATGAAGATTTTGAAAAATGGTACTGTAAAAACTGCCACAAACATTTGGAAGATTATATGCCTAGGTAATATATCGCTGCTAATTTTTAAACTGTGTTTGATCCGAACATAATTATGTTTTTGTGATAGATTTCTTTTTAAAAATTGATAGATTTAGTGTTCAAGTCAGAGTTGTGGATAACACGGATTCTGCGTCTTTTTTGTTGTTTGATCGGGACTGTGTTACTTTGTTGGGAATGAGTGCTGCTGAATTGTGCGAGTTGCATTTCAAGAGGGTTTGTGTTCTTAATTGGATCAATTAGTTGTCAAGTACTTTATGAGCTGTGTTGCTATAGCGTAGGCCGTATGTAAGTTTAAAATTTTATTTTATTTTTAATTCTCTTTTTCATAGGGTGCTGATGCAGAACAGTATCCCGAGCAACTAAACATTCTGAATGAGAAATCCATGTTGTTTAAGATTAATGTGAAGGAAAAAAACTTGAACGCATACAGTGAGCCAAAATATCAAGTATCTAAAATTTGTATCAGCGAGGAGATAATCACAGCATTCCTGAATGATCTGGTCGACCCCAATGTACGATGTTGAATTGTTCATATGATATGTCCACATTTTGTATTCATTTATATGACTGTTGTTTGTTGTTGTTGATTATAGGATGAAGCAACTTTCGATAATGCTCACGAGAACGAAATTTTATCATCAGAGCCAGAGAAGGCTGCGGTAATCCATCATTTCCATTTATATACCTGTTATAAAATCTGTGTTTGGTTAGTTCGAATCCTACCATGTGTGCTTGACGTAGTCTTTTTATTTCATTAACCAGGATGTTGAAAGTCAGGCATGTGATAGTGCTGATGTTGGTGATATTTCTCTCACTTTATTGACACCGGTGATGAATCCTCGTGATTCTAATGTTGAGGAATTTAATTCATCTGTTGTGCGTACTGTGAAAAAAATAAAGCTTGAAAAAGAGTTATGTAAATTCTAATTATTTGTTCATTTTAATTCGTCATAAGAAGAAAAAAAATTTACTTGATGAAATTTGTCATATCTGTTGGAGTACTTTTGTTTATTTTTATTTTTTTTCCTGCAACCAAAAATTGTGCAAACCATTTAATTTGGTCACGCGATACAAAATTACTGAATTTGGAAATTTTTCTTTTGCTTTTTAAAATAGGTTTGATGCGGAAGCGTATACAAATTCGCAGTGAATGCAGCAACTTTGACCGAGTGCTGGGATTAAATCGTGTTTTGATAAACAAGTTTTTCCAAACATTTGTTGTCTTTTATAATTCCATGTTGTCCTGTCTTTTTTGTTCATATGACATTTTAAATTAGCACTTCTCATTTGTGATGTTTTGCTACTTTCTATGCACCATATATGTACGTCTGCCTTGGGTCCATGGATTATATGGAACACTGTTTCTTTATACGTTAATTATACGTTAATTGCAGCTTACAATTTGGTTTTTTAGATTGTAATGATGAAAATGTTTTGAGTCTTGGAAGTGGCATGTAATGCAGCCATGAGATGCATATTAAAGTTTGTTCCCTAATAATGTGTGCCACTTGGATGTAATTCAGTCATTAATTAGTTCGCATTTCCTTTCTTTGGAACCTTCGTTTATGCATATTACCGAGAATTGAACACTTTCAATTTGTGTTTTTTATTTTCGTCCTTCTGAAAGAGACTTAGCTTGGTGTTTCTGATGTTAAGAGTTTAGCCTATGTGTGTCTGTGTAGGTCATTTTCTGAGTAGCTGATTGTGGTTTCTTATTTTCATTGTGATGTTATTATGTCATTTGGAGTGTTTCTGTTAATTGAATGAATGTGGTTTCTTCTGTTGGTCTCCATTCCACGTTTTGTATATATTTTTTATAGGCTCTGCTTTTAAAAAACAAGTACACATACAACCAGATATAGCACAAAAAAAAGGAAAATAACTCTTTGACTACACGATTTTTAAGAGACAACCGGATATAACACGTTCATCTCTGGCTCTGCTTCTAAGTAGGGGTGTTCATCAACCGATTCAAACCGCAAAAACTGAACCGAAAAATCGATAATCGAATAAACTGAAAACCGAAAAATCGAAAATCGAAAAACCAAAAACCGACAAAAAACTGCAAATTTTAATTGGATTGGATCAGTTTTTGGATGGATTGATGAAAATCGATCCAATCCAAACTGATCCAATATATTAATTTCCCTCTACCTACTTGGTCCTTTCCTCAATCATAGCCCAAAAATTTCTAAACCCAAGACCCATTAACTGATCAACTAATCCCAAGAAAAAATCTAGTCACATGTCATCAACAAAATTTAATCTGTGTAGAACTTCATATCTCATTGCAAAAAAAATAACTATAGTATCGTCTACTGATGTATTTGTATTTCAATTATTTTTTGTTTCCAAAACCAATATATACAAAAAATGTTATGTGCACAATAATCATGAAACTAATTTTAGGATATTCAAAAATCGAAAACCGATCAAATCCAAACCGAAAAAAATTGGATTGGATCGGATCAGATTTGAAAAAAATTCAAACCGAATGGATGATTACATGATCAAACTGAAGAGATTGGATCGGATGAGTTTTGCTTCCAAAATCGATCCAATCCAGACCGCGAACACCCCTATTTCTAAGCATGTATTCTTCGAGTTAAATTTAATTTTTTTTATTCATACTTATAGTGAAAAAAATTGTATATTTTCTTAACATTTGTTCAGTTTATATGAAAATTATATGAAAATTTAGGGTCTGCTTTTAAAAAAAAAAATAACAGACAACCAGATATAACAAACAAACAAAAAGGAAAAAGATATGATTTTGTTATTGCGCATGTATTCTTGCAGTCAGTTGATAGGTGACTGTTCGAGATCTGAGATGCATTGGAATGACCAATTAATCATGTCATTAAAAGATGTTGTGCCGTTAGTACTAATGATGGAATTCATTAAACGTTGGTGTTATAGTTCGGACATCTAAATAAACAGATAATTACGAATTAAAATTCTAAACTCTGTGTGATTTTATATATTAAAATAAATTCTATTAATTGTAAAATACATATATATATATAATTATCCAAACAAATAAATAAAAAACCAGATATCTATTTATTATTTCTTTAATAAAAAAACGGTTCGTTTAACTGTTTCCCGCTCAAATGATAAAGTTTTTTCATTACTTGATAAGTCTCTAGACTGTCTTTTCATATTCCCACTGCAAATGCATATCTGAATGTTTGTTTGATCTTACATTTCTTGCAGCAAGTATCGAGCTAAAAACGTAAAACCATAGCATTTGAAGACCACACTGCTACAAAGACGGTATCAAAATGAGCAAAGACGAATCAGAATTCTATACTACTTCACACTAACTTATCCATCCGATAATTTATTTTTACGTTATATCACGGCCATTTTTTACGTTTTTATATGTGAAAATCTATTAACGTTTGTCCTTTAATTTTAAATGAATTGTTAAAATAAGAACTTTACATTAATAAGAACTTTACGTTGAAGTTGAATATATATATATATATATATATATATATATATATATATATATTATGTTATATCTACCTAATTGTCATAATAATGGGCTGTCAAAGTTGTATATGACAGTTTTTCAGGGTTTTTACTTAAGTAGAAACTAAAGAGACAGTCTTTTCATCTTCCCGCCATACCCAAATGCATATTCAACTCATTTTTTCACTATTAGAATTCTTCTGAGCCTGTTGGACGCAGTGGAGCTTGCCTTTTACCATAGTTTCTGACTCTAAAAATATATTGGGATATTTCAATACAAGACTGTCATGAAGAAACATTCATCGGATTTAGAAACTCCCCAAAAGAAGAGAAGAAACACAGAACGTTTTAAACAACCTCAGAGTAATTCTTTGATTTCAGGTTGTCATGTCTTCTCTCCATTTGTTGATGATTTATGTGTTTATTTATTTTTCTGTTACTGTCATTGTACATTGCATGTATGTAACGTTGTGTGAATGAAAGTATATGAACTTATGTTGTATAAAGTATATCTGTTGTCTTTTTTTTTCTCTTTTCACTATAAACATAAGTTGTTTTTCTCTTTTCACTAATTGACGTGGGGACATAAACATACAGCTGAGGTTTTGAAAAAAGTATAATAACGAAATTTATTTCTTCATATCCAAGATGGAGATTCATTGTTCTCTGTTTGTTGATTTGTAGAAAATCTATCTCCGTTCACTGACACCCAAGGCAGCAGGTATTTTTAATTTGCCTCTGATTTCCTCTCTGTTACGTTAACCAATTGAATTTCAAATCCTTTTTAGTATTAATGATGGAATTCTTTCTTATTGTTGCTTTTTATAACATGTAGAGTTTCTGACGTCATCAATGTACAACATCAGTTGAGCTGCAACAGACAACAACTCTGTAATGTTACTAACGGTAAGTTATTGCTTTTGAATAGGGAGTATAACAGCGAAAAAATCGTATATTCTTTTGCACATGTATTATTTTTGTGATATATATTGCTTTTGAAGATGAAGTATAAGGAAAAAAAAATGCTTGTTAAATACTTTCATTTATACGTGTGTGTTTGATTTTTTTTCCTATTTTAGCCCTGAACAATATTTCCTTCAAAAATTGTAAAAAGTAGTTGTTGTTCCCGCTCTAAAAATACCTTTTTAAAGTCTGACATGAAACAGCTGGTTTGTTCTCTGTTTGTGGATTTGTAGAAAATCTATCTTCCTTCACTGACATCAAGGCAGCGAGTATTTTTAATTTGCCTCTGATTTCCTCTCTGTTACGTTAACCAATTGAATTTCAAATCCTTTTTAGTGCGATATGTCATTCTTTCTTATTGTTGGTTTTTATAACATGTAGAGTTTCTGACGTCATCAATATACAACATCAGTTGAGCTGCAACAGACAATAGCTCCGTAATGTTACTAATGGTAAGTTATTGCTTTTGAATAGGGAGTATAATAGAGAAAAAATCGTATATTCTTTTGCACATGTATTATTTTTGTGATATATATTGCTTTTGAAGATGAAGTATAAGGAAAAAAAATGTTGTGTTAAATACATTCATTTATACGTGTGTGTTTGATTTTTTTTTCTATTTTAGCCTTTAACAATATTTCCTTCAAAAATTGTTGTTGTTCCCACTCTAAAAAAAATATGATATAATTCTACGTATGTAAATGTTATTACATTTATTCCTTCAAGGGGAATGAGTTGATATCAGTGTGCCTAACAAAGATTCATTGGTTTTGCCTGTGTTTTATTTTGTAGAAAATCTATCTCCGTTCACTGACACCCAAGCCACCAGGTTTTTTTTTATTTTGCTCTGAATTCATTTTGTGTTGCGTTATAATTGGTTGGTTTCAAATCGTATTTAATGTCATTTGGTGCTGTTCCTGATTGTTGAATTTTATAACATGTAGACTTTCTGAAGTAAGCAGTGTCCATAATCAGTTGACCTGCAACAGACAACCGCTCCGTAATATTACTAATGGTAACAGTCAGTTCACTGTATTATATAACAAATAAAAAACAACATTTTGTTAATTAACTTCTATTACACACGTGTCTTTGATTTTTTTTTTTATCTTTTCACTATGAACAAAATTAGCTTCATAAATTGTAAAAAGTAGTTACAGATTAAACCCTGAAGAAAAAAATAATATGATATAATTTGCAAACATTATTCAATATTTTCTGTGAAAGTTTGATTAAAAAAAAAGAAATTCATCAGTGTTGACATCTTTTTTCTTCATAGTTTTTACGCTATAAATATTATGTAGACAGTTCTGCTGCGTTTTCTCCATCACCCCTTCGCAGGTAAGTTGTCTTTTTCATTGTTTTCATTTAAATGGAACGTCTTTGTCATTATTATAACTGTTTTTCCTGACATGAGCTATCACATTTAAAAATAAATCAGTGTTTGTGAAAACAGAAATCATGATTCTTTAAAAGTTCCTTCATCAAATGTGGATGATTGTCTTATTACTCCTCCCACTCAAGGTAAGATATTAGGTAAAAAAAGGTTATTTGCTTTGAATCATCATTTGCTTGACATTATCTTTTGCTTCGTAAGTCATTGTATTTCAAAATGAGACGCCCTTTTTTTTCTTAGATACGAAAAATGCTAGAATAAGGAGAAAAAGCATACTTGCTCAAAAGAAGAATTCTAAGCGTTTATTTAATATAGATGATATAACAAGAATTGAAGACTTAACAGGTAATTTTCCTTGAAAGAATTTTAATTTAAGAATCATCTATTGCTGATTGAAAATCATGTATGTGTTACTTATTGTTCATTATTTTTTTTCATTGTATATTAATTGCCCAGCAAAATTCAACAATGTCTGATTCTTTTTTCTTCATTATTTTTTACGATATAAATATTATATAGACAATTTTGCTGCGTTTTCTCTATCAACCATTCGGAGGTAAGTTGTCTTTTTCATTGTTTTCATTTAAATGGAACGTCTTCATCATTATTATAACTGTTTTTTGCTTACATGAGCAATCCCATTTAAAAATGAATCCGTGTTTGTGAAAACAGAATGCGTGATTCTTTAAAAGTTCCTTCATCGAATGTTGATGATTGTCTTATTACTCCTCCCACACAAGGTAAGATATTAGGTACAAAAAAAAATGTTATTTGCTTTGAATCATCATTTGCTTGACATTATCTTTTGCTTCGTAAGTCATTGTATTTCAAAATGAGACGCCCTTTTTTTCTCTTAGATACGAAAAATGCTAGAATAAGGAGAAAAAGCATACTAGCTCAAAAGAAGAATTCTAAGCGGTTTATTCATATAGATAATATAACGAGAATGGAAGACTTAACAGGTAATTTATCTTGAAAGAATTTTAATTTATAAACCATCTATTGCTGATAGAAAGTATTTGAATCATTACTTATGATTTATTAATTTTATTCGTGGTATATTAATTACTCAACTTTTTATTTTCAACATAGGAATAGATGTTAATGATGTTGTATCCATGCGTTCAACTCTTAGTACGTTATCTAATTCTGACTCCATTTCAAGGTATGATTGTAATAAGATTTTTTTATTGGTAACTGTATATTCTGACTCAATTTATGAACACTGTCTCTATTTTCTGTTGTTATAAAGGTTACAAAATTGTACTCTGGGTGACACCTATGGAAGTAGCGCTTCGAATGATGCCTTCCAACAAAGTGAGATAAAAAAAACACTATTCCTTATGTATTTACAAAAAAAAAAAAAAAATCATGTGTTGTGCGTTCTCTTACTATCACCTTTTTTTGTGGTCATTTTATTATGAAATTGCAGATTATAATTAAATTATATTTACACCAAGAAAAAATATTAAAAATGTTAGTATTGATAACAATGTCTGATATTTTCATGGCTCTTTTCTTTATGTTACAGGTACTGATATGAATAATTCCATTGTGCCTAACATTAGTTCTAACAACGAAGGTATTTGCATGAATTGAATTTTTGTTCTTTTTTTGTTTCGAATCAAAATTGTGCATCTATCTTGATTTCTTTGTGTTTGTATTTAATAAGATTATTTGGATCGGGGGATCCTACTTTTGTTTGCAAGAAATGTGGAGCACATTTGTGGTACGAGGAGAGAAATCAAAAAGATCGTAAACCCAGCACACTAGAGTTTAGTTTGTGCTGCGTAAATGGAAAAGTAAAACTTCCTTTGTTAAAAGTTCATCCTGATACGTTGCTTAAATTGTATGATAATTCAAATATCAAGAGCCGCCACTTTTTACAAAATATTTGAGCGTACAATATGATCTTTTCCTTCACCTCCTTTGGAGCGAAAGTGGATGGATCAGTGAATCAAGGTTCTGGCCCTTATTGTTTTAGAATTGCGGGACGAGTGCATCATTTAATAGGCAACCTTATTCCAGCTGACAGTCATACTCCAAAATTTGCTCAGTTATATATATATATATATATATGATACTGACAATGAAGTTGACAACATATTAGGTTGTTTAAGGCACGTTATTTTCGAAAATATTGTCATCTATCAATTATAGAGTATACTTTTTATTTATTTTTTACTTATTTTTAATAAATTATTCTTGCAGTTCCAGAAACAGTGAAGATATGCTTGATCTTGATATTGTCCTATCATTGAAGGAAATGTTAGATAAACACAACAGTATTGCTCTGTCTTTTAGGTATGCTAGAGATAGATATAGGGAAGACGACTTCAGTGGAGTGAAGTTGAGGCTGATTCGAAAATGTGGCAGTGATGGCAGAGTTTATAATCTTCCCTCTGCATCAGAAGTTGCTGCTTTGATTGTTGGAGATATAGACAGCGCATTGAGTGAAAGGGATATTGTTGTTGAGACACAAGATAGAGTTTTGCAACGAATAGATGTTAAGCATCCGTTGTATCTTGGACTGCAGTATCCTTTGTTATTTCCTTATGGTGAAGATGGTTATCGTGATGATGTCGAGCGGTCTTATATATCCCGTGGTAGGACGAATCCAAGATCCACTGTTAGCATGCGAGAATTCTTTTCATTTAGAATTCAAATGAGATCAGGAGAGTCCCAAGTTCTCCATCACTTAAGGAAGCTTTTTCAACAATTTTTGGTTGATGCTTACACTATGGTTAAGTCTGATCGGCTGAATTTTATTCGATATAACCAAAGTCATCTCAGGGCAGAGTTGTACAAAAATATAAAACATGCATTTGACAGGGGTGAAGATGAAGCTATAAATACTGGAAAGCGTATCATTATTCCTTCTTCGTTCACAGGCGGACCTAGATATATGGCTGAGAATTGTAAAGATGCCTTTGCAATTTGCCGTTGGGCTGGATATCCTCATCTGTTTATAACGATCACCTGCAATCCTAAGTGGCCAGAGATTACTAGATTTCTTAAGTCAAGAAACCTTAACGCTGAAGATCGTCCTGATATTCTTTGCAGAGTATTCAAGTTCAAATTGGACCAATTGCTACATGATTTAAAAAATGGTCGTTTTCTTGGCACAGTTAATGCACGTGAGATTACTGTTGACTTTATTTTTTTTTCGAGTTTGATGACAAAAGTTACACGTTGATATATAGAAAATAATTGTACAAACCTTATCACAATTTTATGTATCCTACCCAAAAAATTAAAAAAAAATCGTCTATGACGAATTTGTTGATTTTAACTAACTCTATTTGTTTGTTCCAATGTAACAGGTGTTTGTACAGTTGAATTTCAGAAATGTGGTCTGCCTCATGCTCATATTCTACTTTTTTTGCATCCCTCCGCAAAGCCTAATATTGGACTCGACATTGATAATTTGATTTTAGCTGAAATTCCTAACAAAGATTCCAATCTTTCACTTTTTGCAGCTGTCACGAGTTACATGATGCATGGACCATGTGGTCCTGACAATTACAAGTCTCCTTGCATGAAAAACGAACATTGTTCAAAGAAATTTCCCAAGAAGTTCTGCTCCCGTACTTTTATTGATGATGATGGATTCCCTCATTATAAAAGAAGAAATGATGCGAGTGTTGTCAAAAAAAGTGGCGTCGAACTTGATAACCGTTATGTTGTGCCGTATAATGCAAAACTTCTTTTAAAATATCAAGCGCATATCAACGTTGAATATACTTGTCAGAGTAATGCCATTAAATATCTTTTTAAATACATACACAAAGGGCAAGACAGGGTGACAGCTGCTATAAATCATTCAGATGATGAAATCAAAATGTTTTATGATTGCAGGTTGTTGAATTCGTCTCGGTTATATTTTCCTTTCGTTCCTTGGAATAACCTTTTTCTAGCTTATTTTGACTTTATTGCTTATATATGATAGGTATGTATCCGCATGTGAAGCTGCTTGGAGGATATTTGGATTTGAAATTCATTACAGATTCCCCCCTGTTCAGAGATTGTTGTTTCACCTCCCCAATGAAAAGACCGTTGTTTTTAGTGATCATGCTTCAATATGTAATGTCAAGACTATGGCAGAAACTAGACAATCAATTTTCGAGTCTTGGATGGATGCAAATAAAAAATATCCATAAGGTAGGCATCTCACTTATGCAGAGTATCCAACTCAATTTGTTTATAAAGAAAATATCTCATGAATGGCATCCCAGAAAACAAGGATTTTCAATTGGAAGAATAAATCATTTTTCTGCCAATAATGGAGAAGATTCCTATCTTTGAACTTTACTTAATTTTCAAAAGGGTTGTACAAGTTA
>NW_026899981.1:0-128667 GCF_033153095.1 Gastrolobium bilobum | reverse complement strand
CCAATTGTTGTCCTACCCCTTTCAAGATCAAAACCCCAATATTCCTATCTAGGGTTCTAACCCTCAAACTATCCCCAACTATCAGATTGATCAGTTCTAATAAAGGAAATACAAAGATAATTATATAAATGAATAAAACTAAATCAATCCATCGTAACAAGGGTTCACATAGGGCTTGTGTCCCTAACTATAATAAAAGAAAACTAGCCAAGCATAATCATGGCTGAAAATCCAATATTCGATAAAAGCATAAAATTACAGAAAAAAATAGATGAAGAAGAAGAACTGTGGAAGAATCTCCTGAGCTCTGCTGTCGGCCTCCTCTGAATGGAATTCGATGATCTAGGTCTAGCACAAGGATCCTATTTATAAACTTTATTTTTTTCCTTCTTCCAAAAATACCCCCGCGGAAAGACGGTGTTATTTTCTCGCAACCCGGCGCCAGTTGGCGCCGGTTTGGCGCACGTTTGCGCCAACTCGCTGCCTCGAATACGAAAAGTCAGACCTGTTTGCGTGGACCGGCGCCAGTTGGCGCCACCCTTTGTAGTTTGGGCGCCTAGTGGCGCCAATTTCATCTTCACTTTGGGCACCACTTGGCGCCAAGTTCTTCATGTTTGGGCGCCTAGTGGCGCCAATGCACAAGTCCTCCGCTGTAGTTTCCGTGATCTGGCGCGAGTCTGCGCCAATTTGGTGCCAGTCCGCGCCATTTCTCTGTCATTTGTACTATGTAACCTTTACAATCCGGCGCTGGTTTGTGTCAACAGGCTTTTATAATTTTTACTTCTTTTTTCCTGTAAAAGCACAACCAATAAGTGAAAAGTATAATTGAGAAGAAAGAATCAATATAATTAGCAAATATGTCATTTAAATTGCTTTCCTATGACTCAATTCTTATCAATTTTAACACAGAAAAACACACTTGCCAGAGGCACATCAAATCATTCCCAGATTTAAACGTTGATGTCCCAGCAATGTACAAGACTCAATCCAGGAAACAATCAATTATTCCAACACAACATCACACAGACAATCAAGAAATCATTATGCTAAGCATGACTGTATCAATGCAAAGAACTCCTAACAATGCCTTATATTCTCATGAACATGTCAGAATCTAGCTTGAACACCCCTCACCAAGATAATCATATAACGCTGAGCACTCAAGTGTTTAAGGGAGTAACAATCACTCAATCTATCACAGCAATAACATTACCATAAGCTAGATCATATTCTCAAAAATTCTTAAAAATGAAGAATCAAACACATGCATCAATTGATCAAAAGGACTTCTCAGGTTGTAACTTGGCCGTGTTTAAGGCTAGGAATTTATGGATAGTAGCTCAAACAACAATGAGATTGAAAAACTGATATTATTTCATTTTTAACACATTCACTCAATGATTTTGCTCCACTAACATTCCCACAGAATTTTGGGAATTAATTCCTTTCAGCCACCTTTTCTTTACATTCACCCTTTTTCTTTTTTTCTTTTTTTTCAAAATTTTTTGTTTTAAGGGCACAGATGAAATTTTTCCTCCCCTAATTATTTGACCTCTGTGGAGCTTACCTCAATTTATTTGTTTTCTTTTCAACATTTCAGTAATTCAATCTCAATTAAGGTAAGTCATATGGATATAGGCTAAGCCATCAATCAGGCCACAGGTCATTTAACAACAAATAAGTTCAGGCTCAAGGGGGCTAACAATGGAAAAATTCATACAGGTGGGTTATTTTTGGCCAATAGCTAACAAGAACAAAATGCCTTTATCATATCAATCAATACATGCATAACAGAGAAACAGAGCAAGTTCTAGAATGCTATCACAGTGAGGTCTCTCAGAATAAAATAAGTGTTTAAGCACAAAACCTCACCAGCTATGATGTCAAGCTAGACTTCCAAAAGAACATCAGGCATTATTAATCATTCAAGCACAAAATTCAGACAAACGAGCAATCATGAAATCTACTCATGCCAATACAATATTATGCCAGAAGTTCATACAAAACATGATTCCTAGGATGAATCAGGCAAATTAACTAGGGAAAGCATATCTAAACCTGGACTTGCTCAGAAAACATGTTCAAATTTTTATTTTTATTTTTATATATAGCACACAAAATACTATAAAAATAACTAAGAAAATTAAAAGAGTTAGAATATCTCCCCTGATAGAAGAATTGCAGCAGTGCTCAGGTGCAAGCCTACCATTCCCAGATTTAGAGAATTGTTGTCCTCAGCAATAATTTAACCACAAGAAAGAAGAAAAAGCTGCACAAGAGAACAAACAGTGGCATATAGAAGAAACTATGATGCGCACATTAAAATATCAGAGAAAAATATATAACTCAAAGTAACTAAAAATAAAAATAAAAATACGAAACAGAAAAATAAACTAATATACAAAATCTCCGTCAGCAAGGAGATATAATCAACCCTCCATGTCATCCCCCTCAGCAGCGTGGGATGACTCAACAAATGGAAGGTCTGGTGGTACTGGTTGCCTTGGTGTATGAGACCACAATTCCCAGATTTGCCCCAAACCATGGAGCCATGTTAAGAACTCTTTGAAATTTTGATTTTTCCGAGAGATAGAGTCTCGGTGTCTCTTGTCAAACTTCAGCTTCCGGTGTCTCTTCCAACTCGTATCAAAGAGTTTGATCACCTCCTTTCTCAGTACCTTCTTCATTATAGGATGACGCCTCCTTTTGGGTTTTCTCTCATGTTTGTCATCATCCTCATTGAGAATTTTGTTGGTATGGGAAAAGGGATCTTTATTTTTCAAATCAGTTTCCTCTTCTTTCAGTGCTTCAATCACCGCCTTCTTATTACCCAAGAAGACATTTTTTTGAGGTTGAGGAAACTCTTCCAATTCCACCTTTATGGCACCATCTTCCTTGGCATCATCCGCTGCACTTTGTTTTTCTCTTACTTCGAGACTAAAACAATCATCTTTGTGAGAAGACTGTTTTAGAGAATCAAAGACATTGATGGTAACGGTCTCATCATTCATTCTTAGCTCAAGCTTCCCGTTTTCAACATCAATTAGTGCCCGAGCAGTGGCTAAGAAAGGTCTACTCAGCAATAGAGGCATCTCAGCTCCCCCTTCCATGTCCAACACTACAAAATCAGCAGGAAAGATGAACTTGTCCACCTTCACAAGAACATCTTCAATAATACCACTAGGCTTCCTCAAAGACTTATCAGCAAGCTGAAGAGATGCCAAAGTGGGTTTCAACTCGGTGATCCCCAAAGATTTACAAACAGAAAGGGGCATCAAATTAATGCTAGCCCCAAGATCGCATATTGCTCTGCCAATTTTTGTGTCCCCAATTTCAATAGGGATTTTGAAACTCCCTGGATCACTGAGTTTGGGTGGGAACTTCTTCTGTATAATGGCACTACACTCCTCAGTGAGTGTTACAGTTTGGCATTCCTGCAGCTTATGTTTTCTTGATAACAAGTCCTTCATGAACTTGGCATAATTAGGCATGCAAGCCAAGGCTTCAGCAAATGGAAGATTTATGTGAAGCTTTTTGAATATGTCAAGGAACCTGGCATACTGTTGCTTCTGAACATCCTTCTTGAACCTTTCAGGATAGGGTGCCATGTTTCTCACATATTCAGGACTCAGCTCAAACTTCTTCTTTTCAACTGGCTTCTCCACTTCAGCAGGTATTTCACTTTCTTTTTCTTTTGCGGGCTCACCTGCAGTATCTAGCTTCTTCTTTTCGGCCTCCATATTTATGCTCGGCTTTTCTGGAGCAACCACCACTTTGCCACTTCTAGTGGTGACAAACATATAATCCTCCCTTGGATTGGTGACGGTGTTACTAGGGAAACTACCTGGAGTTCTATCAGCAACTTGCTTGGCCAGCTGGCCAATTTGATTCTCCAGATTTCTGATGGAAGCACTCATGTTTCTGGTATTAGCCCTAGTCTCTTCCATGAAAGCATTTGTGTTCTTTGTATTGACTCTAGTCTCCTCCATAAAAGCATTGGAGTATTGAGCCATTTGTCCAACTAACCTCTCCAAATCAGAAAGTTCCTTCTGTGGAATAGGAGGAGGTTGCAGAAAGTTGTTGGAACTATAATCAAGACCACCTCCTTGACCTTTCCTCTGAAAATTATTTCTGCCAGGAGAATTCTGATTTCTTTGAAAATTTTGTTGGGGCTTCTGCTCATACCAAACCCCATTCACTTGCAACTGTTGTGGATTATCACCCATTAGAGTGGGACACTCATTAGACTCATGAGCTTCCTTACAATATTCATAAACCACAGAAGTTGATTGAACCTTGGACACTTGCATTTTCTCAAACTTCTCATTCAAGCTGTCAAACTTTTTGGACAACAACTTTTGTTCAGCAAGCATCGCATCATTGCTTTCCAGCTTTATCACCCCTCTTTTCATTTGAGCTGGTATGCTCTCATTCTCATTCCTTGTCAGCTTCTTTATCAAATCAATGGCTTGTTCAGAAGTACTTTGCCGAATAGAACCTCCAGTTGCACTATTAATCACCAACCTTGTTTCAGGAGAGATGCCATTAAAGAATATTGCCACCTTTCTGTCATCGTCTCCTTCATAGTGCGGACACTTCCGGATGAGTTCCTGGAATCTATTCCAGGTTGCACACAGTGATTCTCCTTCAAGTTGGCGGAAGTTTGTGATTTCATTTACCAGCTGGTTGTATTTTTCCATAGAAAAAAAATGGGCAAAGAACTTTGATGACAAGTCTTCCCATGTTGTGATACTATTACCTGGCTGCCTTTCTATCCATCTGAGAGCTTTTCCCTTAACAGCAAAAGGGAATAATCGAAGCCTTACAGCATCGGCCGACACTCCGTTGTGCTTGGTAGTGTCACAGATCATCAGAAATCGATCTATGAACTCATGAGGATCTTCCTCCTCAGCACCAGAGAACTGAACCCTTTCCACCAAAGTAATCAATGATGGCTTCAGCTCAAAATTATTTGCCTCCACCGTCGACCTGATTATACTTGAATTTGGCCTATTGAACACCGGAGTCAGAATGGTGTCCAACAATCGTGGAGGTGGGTTATTTGCATTGTTGTTACCCGTCATCTCTTGTATTTGTTGTACAGGTTCTCGATTGAAATCTTCCCAAATTAGCTGCTTGGCAACTTTCCTCAGTCTCCTCTCAGTCCTTGAAATTTCAGGATCAATTACAAAATCTGTAGGAAGAGGTCTACCTCGCATAAAACTCAGAAAAATATGTTAGTAGCACCTGTAGAACACAAAATAAGATAGAACAAAATAAAATAAAATAAATAAAAATACAACTCCAATCTCAAAGATCAACGGTTATTTGTAATATTGGAATTAACAATCCCCGGCAACGGCGCCAAAAACTTGATGCTCTCCGGCAAGTATACCGATCGCACAAGTAATATAGAAAGTAAGTAAAGTATCGTCTCCAGAGGGATTGTAAACCAAGTACTACAATAACCAGTCCCCTTAAGTTGGAAAACTCGGTTTGTTGTTGGGAAAAATTGCGAATTGATTTTGAGTAATAATAAGAAATAAGAATAAAGACTTGTTTTTATTTTTTTTATTTAAGAGAAATAAAACAATAACGATGAGATTTGATTTTTAAAATATGAGAAAAATATTGTAGAGAGCGCACTCACCTTTTGATCCCCACTTCTTACTTTGGATTGATTCACAATATTTATTCATATAATTACTCGGATAAATTATTATCTAAAAATATTTATTAGTTAACCCTCAATTCCTTGCAAGGTTAACCCTTTAATCCCCAATTGGAACCCCAATTCCTTGCAATGTTCCTCATGGTATTAAGCGATGAACGCAATAATTTAAGCATCCGCAATTAAATACACATCTATTCCTAGCATGCATACCAATTGTTTGTTGGGCTTCCTCCTTCAATGCTAAGCCCAAGCCCATTTGAGGGGTTTCCTAACCCTAACCCTAATTTCCACCTCCTCTATATATACTCATTAGTTGTGGGTGGAGGCAAGGTCAGATTTGAGAGAACAAATTTGAGAGAATTATTTGATTGTTTGAGCAAGGCTTTATGCTTTGCATTTGAAAGATCTCTAGAGAGAGAGTTTGAGTGAAACATCTCTAAGGTAGTTTGATTATCACCATTGTTGGAGAGGTTGAGTTAACCACCACATTGGGGTATTTGATTCGTTGTAACCATTATTTTCATAGTGGATTTTTGATCTGGACTAGGTCCCGTGGGTTTTTACTTCTTAATTCAAGAAGGTTTTCCCACGTTAAATCTGATTGTGTTCTTCTTCTCTCTCTCCTGTTTTTCGTTTTGATTTTTCCGCTGCACTGCCTGACCTGGTGAAGTTCAGGCCGAGGTATTGCCGAGATCCGAGATCAGGATCTTGTTGATTAACTTCCGCACAAAAGGCCCCTGAGCCGAGCTTGAGGGAACCGAGTTTTCCCAACAGTGGTATCAGAGCCCGAGTTCGACGGGTTCTCAAGGAGACGAGATGGAGACCAGTGGCATAACTCATGATGGAGATATGTTCAAGTTGACCGCAGACAATTTCACATATTGGAGACCGATGATGGAAGATCATCTCTACTGCAAAGATTTGCATGAGCCCATTATCCTTGATGAGAGACCAACAGGCAAGACAGATAAGGAGTGGGAGATCTTGAGTCGGAAGGCGGTAGCCACGATCAGGAAATATATTGATAAAAGCCTCTTTGAGCACGTGTCCGAGTTCACGAACGCGTATGAGTTGTGGACGAAGCTAGAGTCCATGATTCAGAAGAAGACTCCCAGGAACAAAGCACACCTGGTTCGCCGACTTGTTAAGCTTGAATACAAGGACGACATGAGCATGATTGAATACCTGAACACCTACAAAGGTATTGTGAATCAGCTGTCAAAGGCTGATATGAAAATTGATGAAGAATTGCAGGCATTGCTGCTATTGAGCTCGCTGCCAAAAAGCTGGGATACTCTGGTGGTGACCCTGAATAACTCGACTCCAGATGGAAAATTGAAGATGGATGTCGTGACAGACAACATCCTGGGCGAAGAATCCAGGAGAAGAGAACGAGGTACTTCGAGTACATCTGAGGCCAACGTTGCTGAGAATAAAGGGAAATCCGACGTCAAAGAAATAGACAACAGTATCACGCTCATCCACTGAAGCGGAATATCGTGCATTGGCTTCCATCATATGTGAACTCCAATGGCTATCATTCCTCTTACAAGACTTAGTTGTTTCAAGACCGAAACCAATTGCTGTTTTTTGTGATAACCTCTCTGCCATCCATCTATCTCACAACCCGGTTTTCCATAAAAGATCTAAACATATTGAGTTGGATTGTCACATTACTCGTGAGAAGATACAATCTGGCCTTCTTCATCTGCTTCCTATTTCCACTCATGATCAGATTGCTGATGTCTTTACAAAGCCTCTACTATCTTCTCCATTCAACTCTCTTATTGGCAAGCTTGGCCTTCTTGATGTCCATCACCCAGTTCAAGTTTGTGGGGCGGTGTTACCAGGCTCTAATGACTTGGGCCTAAAAGATACAACAGGGCCCAATCCAATGTAATCATATTAGTCAGTTTCTTTTGTTTATTCTGTTAGAAGTTAGTTAAAGGTTTAATTACTGATTACTTCTTTTAATTCATCTTGAATCAGTTGTATAAATAAACTGGTTCCATTCATTTCTTGTACATAATAAGCCAATTCAATACAAAGCAAAGCACCTTTAAGTTCTTGTTTGTCTTTTCTCTCTGTTATGCTTTTGCATGTTGAAGATCACATTCTGATCTTGCATGTTGAAGATCCAGTATCATAAGAGCTTGAAAGATTAATCAACATAGTTTAACATTTTCAGTTTTTCTAGCTCCCGTATTTACCCGTTCAAGATTTTAGTAATTCAATTTTCGCGTTTGGCAAGATCCAAGGATGGATTCGCCGTAAAACGATATTCACATTGGCGTATTGCGGGGAGTATATTGTTTCAATTAGCGGTGGTTGTTCAGGGATATTTGAATAGGACCATAAGTAAAGTTGAAACATATCTTCATGGTGTTGAGTTTTTCACGAGAATACTTCCCTAAGACCAACCAGGACCAACATATGAACCATGGTTACTAGTTGGCATATCTGGCAGATAACCGGGTCTGGTTTGCGATGCCTGAAACATGCCACTATTTGTACCAGGAAAGCTAACCATTGGTCCATGGATAAGTTGATTTTGCTGGAAGAAAGCTGGTAGCTTATGGTGCTGCTCATTCATCTGAAAAGGTATCTTTAATGGGGTTTGAAGCCTCAGTTGGAGATATTCGAACCATGCATGTTTATCCGGGTAGCCGCCTCCCTACCCGGGTAAATAATTCAAGCATTTCTTAGATTTTTGAAATATACTCGGGTATTTTAAAATTTTCAAAAAATACCCGGGTAGGGAGGGGATACCTGGGTAAGCTTGATGGTCAACGGTCAAACAGGGACAGATTGGTGTTATGTTTTCTGGAGAGGTTAAATTTTTGAAATAGTTTATAATCAGGGTCAATTTGGTAATTAATTATTACATAAGGGCTACAATGGTCAAAAAGCCCCCCTCCTTGCCTTATATTTATATATTTTTTTTATTATATTATTTTATATATTAATTCATTTTAATGATATCCATTTAATTCTTATAAAATAGTTATAGTATTGTTATTATTTTTAATTAATAATTTAGGATATTTAGTAAACATTTAATTAGAATTAATTTAATGTGATTATAAATTTTAAGAAAATAATTTAATATATATATATATATATATTTACTGATATAGTTTATTTCCCTTATGATTTTAAACACATGTGATTTTATTAATAGTTGTTAATAAATAAAACAGTACATATCTATTATAATTTATCTATCATTCAGTTAAATATTTTATTAAAATTTATTCTTATATTTACATGTTAAGATTTAATTATTATATTTACCATATGTTATTTAATTTTTATAAGTTAATAGTATTCATCATAAGACTTATCATATACTACATTTAATGTTTCCCATATAATTTTATGTAGTCACACATGTAACATAAATAAAATTTATTTCTTTACTTATTTATTAATAATACTAATTTATTTATTTATAGCAAATATAATAATTATAATAATAATTTATTTATCTATTATTATCAATATTATTATTTTATATATTATTACTTTGATTATTATTACTATTATTTTTATTTTATTTTTATTCGGTTATTATACGTGTAACTATTGATCTGTCTTAATTTAACGGTCTTCATGTCAGATATCAAATTTTTTATTTGATACTGTATCCTACCCCTAATAATAATACTCTGAATAATGTGTATTTACAATGTAAGATATACGTTAAAATAACTAATTTCTCTTCTATTTTTTATGATAAGTAATTGTGTTATTTAGTTAGATTAACTTTGGTTCTATTTCATATTAATTTCATGAGAAATATTATATTTACAACCTATTTTTGTTTACAACTTCTTACAATCATATCTTAATTGTTGATTTCAGCCAATTAACAATTATCATTTATTGCGAATTAATAATTAATTAATAAATTTAATTTATGAAAATAATAACTGTTGATTGGTGGAAATTAATGGTTAAGATATACTTGTAAAAGATTATAAACAAAAAATAAATTGTAAGTATAAGTTTCCTCTAATTTCTTAAACCAAACAATGAAAAGACTGCCATTCTTTAAGACTATCCAACTATCAAATTCAAACTAAGCCGCTTGGGTTTGACGTCTGTTAATTGGATCTTAATTATCTATTCTGGTTTTTAGTTGATCTTAATGAAAAAATTAATGATTATTAATTGATTATTTTAAATTAATCAAGATTCAATCTCAAAAGGTTTAAGCTTTAATGCACATAAATCTTATGATCACACAACTCTTCTCGTATATCGTTAAATCAATTCAAATAATGATTAATTATTAAGTTTGAGTTTTACACCAACATTTATATTGTTATGCATAATCTGAATTCAGTCGCCAAAATCATTACCCAAAGAAAGCATTATAAAAAAGTATAATTAAAATAACTGAAAAATAGGTGAAACAATTGTTCAACAAGATTCAATAAAAAAAAAAAAAAGACACAATTCAATCCTTAACTATAAGAAACTTAGAAAACCATGAAACAAAGAATAAGAAGAAAAAACTCTATTAAAATTGTTAAGAGAAGAATGCTGATCTGAATGTTTTTATATATTAATAATGACTTTGTCCTCTTTGCTCATGAATCAATGAAGTGTGATGTTACGGTTTTATTTATGTTACTTTATTTTTTTTGAATTATCGGGTTGTTTAAGCAGTGGTAGTTATTTTTCTTGTTTTGTTATTAGTTGAATCAATTTGATCTTAGTGGATGGTTATTTTTATAATTGACTCATCTTATCTATTTAAACCTTAAAATATTGAAATAAAAATTACCATATTAGATAAGAAAAGTTATCCCAAAGAATACTTGTGAGCCATTTGAGGTTTAGGATTTGCGTCAAGCTTCCTCAAATGAAACTACATTCTCATTTTTATTTATTTTGGTTCGTAACATTAGCTCTCTTTAATAACCCTAGGAGTCACTTCGTTATTGAAAAATTATTCATACATTCGCAACTTTTGTCGGCTCCCAAATAGGGTTGTGCATGGGTCAGTCAGGTCGGGTTTTTATGTCGACCTGATCCAACTTGGTTTTATAGGTCAAGTATTTTGACCCGACTCAATTTAAATTGATCTAAGTCAGGTCTGACCTGATTTGAATTTTTTTTAATTAGTTCAGAACTGGATCTAATCTGACCTGACTTGATTTCAAAATCGGGTCAAATCCGACCTGACTCACTTTTGACTTGATTTCAAAACTTGTTTTTTATTTATTTTTTTATAGTTATTGATTTAATTTTTAAATTCAAGTAATTGAATTATTTATTTGTTTTAAAATATATCAATTATATAATAAATTTGATATTTGTTGAATAAATACCAATTCTTCAAAAAAGTTCTAATATTACTAGTCCATGGGTAGCTCATTCTAACTCATAATTGATATTTGCAATTAGCAATTATAATAATTTTATTGGATCACTAAAAACCTCCAAATTGATGATGAGTTAAAAAAAACAATCCAAACATAAAATTATCCCATAAAATATCAACGTAAGGATTCCATTTACTCAATGTAAGAAATTAAAATTAACAAATATTTACGAACAATTTCTGTAGTATGACTAACTCTTATTTAATCAACACTAGTTTCTACAATCTTTTCCATTTCTTGACTACCCCGTCCCCATGGAATCTTGGAGGCTTATAACACATAAAATCTTTAGGTAGACAGAATAACTATTATCCTATCACATGTTGTATCAAAATCAAAGCATGTGAATTTGTAACCCCTTCTGGATTCAAAGTCATTGGATCCCAGATATATTTTCACATTGATCTCCAATCACTCATATGATATGATCTAATTTCTCTCTCTACCATATTTGTGATAGTACTATTAAAACTTAGAACACACAAGTTGCCTTGGCTCGTATTCCAACACTCAACAAGCTTGTTTCCATTCTTATCGAGAGAAGAGATAACCTAAGCTCCAAATTGCCTTACGGTGATTTTTGATTTTTTTTTTCACAAAATGGGTCTGGGTCAAATTTTGGGTCAATGGGTCAATTATTAAAACAAGTCCAGTCTAAAACTGACCCAAATATAAATGGTTCAATATTTAAACCAGTTCAAAAAAAAAAAGAATTTATAAGTCAGATCAAGAGTATGAACCAGCTTTTTTTACACATCTCTACTCCCAAATATAAGAATCCACTGCTTGGAAACCCAACAGCCCAAAAAATAATGAGTTTTTGGCACGATGCAACAGGGTGCGCAACAATGAGTCTTCTTTGCCACCTGAATGCCTGAGAGAACAATGCAAGCTATTGTGTGTTGCTTTCGTATTTTGTGTGTTGTGCAGATGCGATTGAAGCGATTTTGGTCTCAAGACCAGTGTTCATAAAACTGGACCGACCCAGCTGGGTTGATCTTAGAATCGGTAAACCGGTTATATAACCGGTTCGGTTGTAGCAACGGACCGGCCATGCATCAGAACCGGTGCGACCCAGTTGGTTTTCATGAAAACTGGTGACCCGGTCGGTTAATCGATGCCCAAAAAAAAATTCCAAATTTTTGTTTCAAAAAGAATCATAATGAACATATTTGAATATTTTTTTGCTTATTGAATTACATAAATTATGTACCTACAACACTAATATTATCTCAATTATGCACAATGCAGAAAATTTTGATTTGATTTATAGTTAGAGACGTTATTTTCTGAATCTAAAGCCTCGTATCACGATCATTATATTTTTTTTTTTATCCTTTATTATATAATAATATGTGATTTGTTACTTTTTATATTAAAAAATTTGAATTTTTTGTCTTTTTTTTAGATATTTGAGTATGTTTATAATTTTTTAATTAAATTATAAAATTGCATATAATTACCGGGTCATGCGGTTGAACCAATGATCCAGTGACTCAGTCGACCGGGCCAGTTTTAATAACATTGCTAAAGATCCAACTCCATAAACTTTCATATGAAATTTTTTCAGGAAGACGGACAGAATGGGAATTATTTTTTTTAGGGAAAAAATGTTTCTAATTTCACTATGATCTGTCACACTCGTATAAAAGTGACTGACATCTATTAATATTTTTTGTAGTATGACAAGAAAAATTTTCTATAGAAAAGCACTAATATTTTCTCTTTATAATGAGATGTACTCACTTTCATGTGAATGTGCCAAAAAATTTGTTATGAGTGTGCCAAAAAAAAAATTCTATAATAAAAGCACGAATATTAAACCATTTTCGCAAAATGAGCTTAATATTTTTGTTTTTACTGCATAAAATTTTTCTCTGTCACACTCACATAAAAATGAGTGAGTGAGAAGAGAGAGAGAGAAATATTAGTGGAACTCACTTTTTGTGAATGTGGCATAAAAACTTTTCTTTTTTTTAAACAAAGGCTTTAATATTTCTACAGTAAATGTAGATAAGTTATCTACATTCATTCCCAAAACGACGTCGTTTTAAGTTGAAAAATTAAAAAATTATAATAAAAAAGACTATTATAACCCTGAATTAAATTATAATTACAAAATTACCTTGATTTTTGTTCTAAAACGACGTCGTTTTGGGTTCAATGTAGATAACTTATCTATATTAACCGTAGAAAAAGTGAACCCTTAAACAAAAGCAGAAATATTTTTCCTTTTGTAAAATATTTTGTCCAAAACTAATTTCGATCATTGGAAAACACACAAGAATAATGAAGATTATCTTAATTTAATGGATATCATCATTAAAAATATCATTAAATCATGATTCCTTGCTTAATTTAGGAGTTCTAATTTTCTTTTATTTTCTATTAAAAACAAGATGAAACCAAGGTATTTCACACTCTTACATTATCACGACGTTCTTCAGAAAGTTGAGATTGGTTAGCCTTCTCATGTTGTCTACAATATCCATGTTGGACTTGCCACAAGAAAAGTTTTACCCGGTCCCTTAAAGTCGTCGGTTGAACCTAAACGTGGATGGGAACTAGATGGCCACTCACACACGGTCACACCCCATGTGAGATGTCTTATATCTGGTGCCCCCATTGATTAATGGCTTGCCATGCATGCTCCAAGGAAGTTTCCAAGTAATTGCAATAATAAGCCAACGTAAACTTCCACATCCAAGCCCTAAAATGGAAAACAAAAAACCATTGTGTTTTCCTGCAGTTATTTAATAATTTTGGCCAGGAAAATACATCGCAAATTTCCAAGACGGGGATGAGTTAAACAAAAATCGAATGTGTCAAACTATGAATAATATATGAGATAAGTTAAATTTTTACTTTGTCAATATCATTTCCACTCTTCCTAAGCAATTTAAGGGTTTGTTTGTTTAGTTTTTTTTTCTTAATAAAAATTATTTTTTAATTGGAAAAACATGTCTAATTTTTTTTATTACAATTAGATAAATTTTCCAAAAAAAAAAAAAAAAAGAATCTATATATTATAATAAACAGTCTTTACAACTTATATTTCTTACTTTTATCATTGGGGTAAAAAACAAAAGGGCATTATGAAAAAAAAAACTATATTTAGTTTGGTACAATTACAAATTAAAGATGGAATATGATTCGTAATGCCCAAGGGAGGTGGTTGGGGGGTTTTCTTATAGATTGGGTTCTTGTTCCTCTTTCAAAGCTGAGTTGTGGGGAGTTCTTCCGGGTTTGGAGTTGGCTTGGAGAGAGGGGTATCGCAACATAATTATCGAAAGTGATTCATCCAATGTGATCACTGTGCTTACCATGAATGGTGCAGCAGTCCGTGAGTGTCATTTGATAGCTCGAATACGGACATGGTTAAACAGATGCTGGTGAATGATTGTGTTGATTGGATGACAAATTATATTCTGGATTTGGAAGATCACATTCCGTTTAAAATTTGGCGTGATCCTCCTCCTGGCATTCAGAATCTGTTGTTTGGTGATTTAAGGTAGATCTAGGACAGTAGTTTGTAGGTTTTAGTTTGTTTTGTCTGTTTGTTTGATGGGCTTAGGCCTTTTGTTTACCAAAAAAAAGAAAGATGGAATATGATATTATGCCTATTATTGTTTTTTATTTTATTTTTTTTACATAATATACCTATTATTGTTTAAGTTTATTTTATCTACTTCTTTCGAACATTGTGAAATCAGAATCTCAACTAACTTTCATTATTTATTTTTCTTCTTTTGAGATTCTGATATAATAATATTAGAAAGGAGTAGATAGAATAGGTATTAAAAATAACATGCATAATATCCTATCCCATTCATAAAAATATATTGGCCAATTGGGTTGGTTTAAACTATGGACCAACATGGCAATCAGGTGGATAATCCAGCTTCGAATGCAACTCCGGTGGGGGGCAACCACGACGAGCCCATTATGAATTGGCCCACCGTGAATCTGCTTGCTTCATCGGTGGACGTGATGACCCGATACCCGGGCCACTTGACCCGTTGGCCAACGGCTGCACCCGGCCCATAATTCATGTATTCACCATAATACAATGTGTCTAAAGCAAAGGTTGCATTCCATTCCAGCCATCCACGTGGATGAATGTGATCCCCCATGTATGATAACATGTACACAGTTCTAGAGTATAGTTTCCATGGACGACCCAGATAGGTTGGGAAGCTACCTTTGGATGCTTCCAGATCCGGGGTGGGCAGGATCCGACAATTGTGGATGGAAATACCCGTGTTCTGATTCGGATCCTTTCTGTTTTGGGCCGTGATGGTGTTCTTCTGTTGGGGCATGGGCTTGCGAGCATAGAGACTGCAGTTTTGGAAAACAACGGCGGCGTTGCCGAATATCATGTCCACCGTACCGTAAATGTCACATTCCCGGAAGAATTGACGGTTTGAGTGCACATACATTGTGTCCTGGTAACCGATGATGTTGCAGCGGTACACCACCGCATGGTCCGCTCCGACACGGAGGGCCACCGCTTGGTGCTTTCCCGGCCCGGCGTAGTTCTCGAACGTCATGTCTCTTGCTATGAAACCAGCACCACTAGCAGCTGCACCGTAGGATCAGTATTATCATGTATATATATGAAACTTGAAAGTGGTCGAAAATGGAATTAGTGTTAATAAATATTTAGGAAAATTCTGTTACTAATGTTGGATAAGAATACGATATTGTTTCTCAATTTGTCAGGTATTGCAATTGAATGACCCACTAACAATAAGTTGCTTTTGGAACTTTAATTTGGAGCCCTTCGTTAGAGGATAAGATCATAAATGTTTATGATTACTCTATGATGATAATTAAAGTCATGTATTGTATTTTTTGTTTAATAAATAAATAAAAAACATTTATTATTTTAAATAACATAATTTTATATCATTTTTAATAAATTTATATTATTTTGGGTTATTTTTGATTTTTTACATTATTTTTTATAAAATTAGGGAAAATTATAGAAAAAAGAATGCAAAAACATATTAAAATAACATTTTATTAAAAATAAAATAAAATTATGTAATTAAAAATGACAAATATTTTTTTCTTAAATAAAATACACTGCACGCCCTCCGTTAGAGTTTTATCAGCTGTTGGGTTTCTCATGCTAAGGTTGTTACTGCTCCCAAATTAGTGAGAATGTAGTTTTGTTTTTTTTTATACATTATAGGAGGAAGGTTCAAGAAAAAAGAACAAGTGAACTATGAAAACCGACTTCGATTAGGGACATAGAGATCCCTGAAACGTCACCAAGAAGAAAACATTTTATTTATTTATTTGGTAAAAAGAAAAAAACATTTTTGATTGAGGAGAAGGGAGTTTCCATGTTTTGTAGTTCGCCAATCAATCGGCGCGTAAGTTAGTTTCTAAAACTGTTGACACCAACGAATCTTAAAATATGACAACCTAGAGCAGCAGACCACGTGCTACTCGCAGTCGCACTGCTCTACCTCGTGTCGTGCATAGTTTTGGACTTTTCCTTTCTTAGTTTTTCTTTTTTCTTTTCCTTTTTTATATACTAATAATAAAAAAAACTCAAACTTGTTGTAATAATTTATTTCTATGCGTTGACTTAAAGTATATATTTTTTTGTAAATAACTTAGTCTCTTAAGTGCTTTTTTTTTTGGTTGATAAGTTTTTTTAAAAAAATTATAACACATGTTATTTTTGAATTATTTTTTAAAATTATTTATAATTTAAAAGTTTTTTATTTTACTTTTATAAATTTTACCTGAATTAATTAAACATATCTCTATTATAGTTTTCTTAAATATTTTTATTTTATTTTATACTTTTTAAGTTTCACTAAACTCATAAACGTGTAGTAACAAGCATTGAGGGAAAAAGATATCCAAAAAAAAAAAAAAAAAAGCATTGAGGGAAAAGAGTATGGAATTTACCGAAGGATGCGCTGTGAAATGTGGTCAAGCCCTCCTTAACATTTTTACCGCCCGTGATGACCGTCTTACCCTTCCCGTCCCCTATGAACATCACATTGGTTTTCTTCCTCCCCACCTTTAACTTCTCCTCTTCGTACCTGAAATGTAATTTGCACCAATAAAATGTTACTACTCTTATCTATTGCAACCCAGTCAACACCACACACGCTTCGTTTTTATATATTCGCCTAAAACAACTATACTATAACCTAATTAATTTAATAAAAAAATAAAAACAACGGAATTTTATTAATTTATAAAGAGGGGTCAAGTAGATGTCAATTAAAATCAATTAGTAAATATATATATATATAGTGTATATGAAAAGGAATTCATTATCATAACGATATTACATTCACATGATTACAGTTGCAAGCAAGTGCATGCATGATTATTATTAATCCCAAAACAAGTCAACAACGCAATCACTTCACTAGTTAATATAAAACTATTAACAAAAAGAGAAATGATTAAAAAAAGTGGTATAAAGGGAATGAAAGAAAAAGACGAGTGGATTTTTACCTTCCTTCCCTGACGTAGATAATGAAGCGCCGGCCACCGTACTCCGGAACCTTCTTAATGGCTTCGGAGATAGTCTTAACCGTTCCATTGCCACTCTTCGACACTATAATATCGGCTTGTATCTCCGACACGGGCAAGCTCAACAATCTCCTATCTCGTCTATTCAACCATCTCGGGAAATTATCGTTTCGCATTGCCATTAATCGTCTCTTATTGTGTATGGGGACACCCGAGAAGTCGTCGCCGGCGCCGGAGGCAGAGAATATCGCGAGACAATTACTCACCAGCTCCGACAAGTCCTTGAGGTTGTTGGCCATTTGATCTTTGACGGCGCCGCTCGTGTCGGCGAACCCCTCCGCGCAAGTGTCCTGGTTAGTTAGGGCGGCGCTGAGCCACGTCACCACGTCGGAGGAGGAGGAGGAGGAACCGAGGGAGGTGAGGGAGCGTGCGAGGGCGTCAATGGAGTCGTCGAGGAGCTCGAGGCAGTCTTCGAAGGCGGCGCGGACGAGAGAGTTCATGGTGGCGGAGATGGCGGCGGAGGAGTAGAGAGACTTGGTGAGTCGCTGGAGGGTGATGTTGAAGGAAATGTGGACGAGGTCCTTCTCCGACGCCGCCGTGGAACCTGGGAAATCGAGGAGTGAGTTCACGCATAGAGTTGGGAACTGAGTTTTGCTGCACGTGCGAGAGATTGCCTGTGTGGGCTTCGCGCGTGAGTGAGGCCCGTTTTTATCCTCGCCGGAAAGGCGGGAGCGGACGGTGGTTACTAAAACGGCGGAGGCGACGATGAGAACGACGGCGAGGAGTGAGAGGAAGATGATCTTCTTCTCGCCGGAGGATCTTGGCGGATTGGTAAGAGGTGCGTCGGAGCGCGTGGAGCCACCCGGGTCGGTGGGTCCCAACCTTCCATACTCCATTGGTTGTTTGAGGTGTGAGTGTGAGTGTGAGAAAGAAAGTAAAAGAGCGAGAGAAATAGTTTTTCTAGTTTAGTTTTGATGAATAATGAGTCATAAATGATGCCCTTTTATATAAATGATGGTGCTTACTACTTAGCATATAGTGTGTAAGTAAGAGTGTGTGTTTGTGTTCTAACAGTAAGGTTGGTGTGAAGTCGATGTCGCAGGAATGAGCTGGATACTACTTCCACCCTTGCCCACTGAACAGGGGAATTAGATTGGAGTCTTCTACGTGCGTTTGAATAGAGTGCAATATAATTATTAAGAATATAGTAGAAAAATCAACTTCAAAGAAAAGTTGAAAAAAAGATATTTGATACTTGGCAGGTAGAATATTATCGGAAAATTGATTAAATTTTTTTAAGTCTATATTTAATTAAAGATAAAATATTAATAAAAAAATAAATTCAAATTACGAGAATAATCCCATAAATTTATGAATATCAAAACAAGTAACCCCACCTCTCTGTTGGGTTGAAATCACTTGCTACTTTAAAAAAAAAAAAATTCACATGGGTTTATGAAGAAGTTTGACATTTGCTTGAATTGAGGATTCTCGTAGTACTTTTTTTCCTGGTTTATAGAATTTGTTATTTGTTCTTTATGCTATATGTTCGCAAGATAAATTCAAGGTTCATGTCGAAAAAGTTGTTGGGCTTCTTCCTTCAATGCTAAGCCAAAGTTCATTGATGGGTTTTCCAAAAACTCTAAACTTAAATTCTACTTCCTTTATATATTCATTAGTTGAGGGTGGAGGCTAGGTTAAGAAGTGAGAGAAAAAAATTTGAAAGATAATTATTTGATTATTTAAGCAAAGTTTTATGTTTTACATTTGAGAGATCTCTAGAGAGAGTTTGAGTGAAACATCTCTAGGGTAGTTTGATTTTCACCATTGTTGGAGAGGTTGAGTTAACCACCACATTGGTGTATTTTATTCTTTATAACCATTATTTTCATAGTGGATTCTTGATCTGGACTAGGTCCCGTGGGTTTTTACTTCTTCATTGGAGAAGGTTTTTCCACATTAAAAACTGCTTGTGTTCTCTCTCTCCTGTTTACATTTTTTATTTTCCGCTGCGTTGCCCAACCTGGTGAAGTTCAGGCCGAGGTATTGCCGAGATCCGAGATCGAGGATCTTGTTGATTGACTTCCGCACAAAGGCTGCTTAGCCGAGCTTGAGGGAACTGATTTCCCAACAGTGGTATCAAAGCCTGGTTCGACGGGTTCTGAGGGAGACGAGATGGAGACCAGTGGCATAACCAATGATGGAGACATGCTTAAGCTGACCACAGACAATTTCACATATTGGAGACCGATGATGGAAGATCATCTCCACTGCAAAGATTTGCATGAGCCCATTATCCTTGATGAGAGACCGACAGGTAAAACTGATAAGGAGTGGGAGATCCTGAGTCGGAAGGCGGTAGCCACGATCATGAGATATATTGATAAAAGCCTATTTGAGCAGGTGTCCGAGTTTTTGAACGCGTATGAGTTGTGGACGAAGCTAGAGTCCATGATTCAGAAGAAGACTCCCAGGAACAAAGCATACCTGGTTCGCCGACTTGTGAAGCTTGAAATACAAGGACGACATGAGCATGATTGAACACCTCAACACCTATAAAGGTGTTGTGAAACAGCTGTCAAAAGCTGAGATGAAAATTGATGACGAGATGCAGGCTTTGCTGCTGTTGAGCTCGCTGCCAGAAACCTGGGATACTCTGGTGGTGACTTTGAGTAATTCAGCTCCAGAAGGAAAGTTGAAGATGGATGTCATAACCGATAGCCTCCTGAGCGAAGAAGTCAGGAGAAGAGAACGAGGTGTGTCTAACACATCTGAGGCCAACGTTGCAGAGAACAAAGGGAAATCCGACTCCCGGGGTAGAAGTAAAAGCTGCGGTCGAGATCGAGATAGAAGAGGAAAGTCCAGAGGTCGGTCAAAGCCGAAATACGAGTTGAAGTGCTTCTACTGTGGAAAGACAGGACATAAGAAGCCAGACTGCTGGACTTTGCAGAATGATGAGAATAATGGCTCTGTGAAGCCGGATTAGATTATTCCCAAGAAGAGGGAAGACAAGAGCACCACTGCAGTGGCTGCAAACTCGAATGCCGAGATATTCCTCCTTAGTGAGGATAATTATTTGAATGTTGCATATGATGACTGCACCTGGATTGTTGACTCTGGTGCCTCCTTCTACGTTACTCCAACAAAGGTTTTTTTTCCTCTTACCGAGGTGGTGATTTTGGAGTCGTGAAGATGGAAAATCAGGTGACCAGCAAGATTGTTGGTGTCAACGATGTAATTCTGACCACAGGTGTCGGATGCCGACTTGTGTTGAAGGATGTGAGGCATGTACCTGACATGCGTTTGAACCTAATCTCGGTAGGCAAGCTTGATGATGCTGGGTTAGTGAACTACTTTGGTAGTGTTAGATGGAAGCTGGCCAAGAGAAACTTGGTCGTGGCCCGAGGTAAGAAAGAAGGCTCTTTGTACGTGATGCAAGGAAAGATCAATGGCGGAGAAGCCAATTCTGTCCAAGATGGACCTAGCTTGGAGCTATGGCACAAGCGTCTCGGCCACATGAGCATGAAAGGGCTCCAAATCCTGCACAAGAAAGGATTACTAACCGGGTTGAAAGGCCAAGCGTTGGAGAGTTGAACGCACTGCCTAGCTGGAAAGCAGCACCGAGTTTCTTTTGTGAGACCGGATCAACCTAGACGACGCAGGTATATTCTTGACCTCGTCCATACTGATGTCTGCTCCATGTCGAAAAGATCCCTTGGAGGAGCTCAGTACTTTGTTTCATTTATTAATGACCATTCCCGCAAAGTGTGGGTATATTTGTTGAAGTCTAAAGACCAGGTACTCAAATCCTTTAAAGAATTCCATGCAATGGTTGAAAGGGAGACTGGCAAAAAATTGAAGGTGGTCCGATCTGATAATGGTGGTGAGTATTGCGGCCCATTTGATGCATACTGCAGAGCGGCCGGGATCCGACTTGAGAAGACGCCCCCCAAGACTCCACAATTGAATGGACTTGCTGAGAAGATGAACAGAACTATTGAAGAGAAGGTCCGGAGCATGTTATCCAATGTCGGATTGCTGAAATCATTATGGGGAGAAGCCGTCAAACTGCTGTTGATTTAATCAACCTCTCACCATCACGGCCACTTGAAGGAGAAATTCCAGAAGAAGTCTGGACAGGTCGGAGAACGGCCTATAATCAACTGAAAGTGTTTGGATGCCGAGCTTTCGTGCATATCCCTAAAGATGAAAGGGCCAAACTTGATGCAAAGACTAAAGAATGCATTTATCTTGGTTCGCCGAGATGTGAGTTCGGGTTCCGACTTTGGGATCCAATTAATAAGAAGATAGTGAGAAGCCGAGATGTGATCTTTCATGAAGATGAGACTAATCATGACATCTCGAAGCCCAAAGTCCGGGTTACTGTCAGACGTGAAGAACCCGTTCCTCTTGTCCGAGCTGAAGCAGGGTGAAAAAATCAAGAGAATGAAGAAATTGATGACCAGCAACAAGCTGATGATGAGGTCCGAGTTGATGATGAGATCCAGGATGTGAATGATGAACCAGGTTCTCAATCTGAAGAACAACCGAGATATCCAACTCGCGAAAGAACACCTTCTACAAGGTACCCATCTGATGAATACACCGTTGTTGCTGAAGACGGTGAGCCTCAGAGTTATGATGAGGCTATGACGAGCTTAGAGAAAGAAGAATGGGAAAAGGCAATGCAAGACGAGATGAAGTCTCTGCACGAGAATCAGACTTATGAGCTGACCGAGTTTCCTGAAGGAAGACGAGCTCTGAAAAATAAATGGGTCTAAGAGATTAAAAATGAAGAGAACGGGCAGAAGCCGAGATACAAAGCCCAGATTGTAGTGAAAGGCTGTAATCAGAAGAAAGGAGTAGACTTTAAGGATATTTTTTCTCCTGTGGTGAAAATGACCTCGGTCCGAACCGTGTTATCTATGGCGGCTTAAATGGACCTCGAGGTAGAACAAATGGACGTGAAGACGGCATTTCTTCTCGGTGATTTAGAAGAAGAGATATATATGGAGCAACCTGAGGGGTTCCGAGCTCCAGACCAAGAAGACTTGGTATGTCGGTTGAAGAAGAGCCTCTATGGCTTGAAGCAAGCACCTCGGTAGTGGTACAAGAAGTTTGAATCATTCATGACTGATAATAAGTTTGAGAAGACAGAAGCCGACCACTGTGTATTTGTGAATAGGTATGAGGCCAGAGATTTTTTGATTTTGTTGTTATGTGTTGACGACATGCTTATTGTAGGAAAAGACAAATCGAGGATAGCCGCCCTGAAAAAGGCGTTGAGCTCGTCCATCGCAATGAAGGACCTCGGCCCTGCAAAGCAGATACTCGGAATAAAGATTATCCGAGATAGATAGAAGAAGCTACTGTGGCTAAGTCAAGAGAAGTATATTGAGAAGGTTCTGAAGAGATTCAGCATGGACAAAGCCAAAACAGTTAGCACCCCCCTAGCCGGACACATAAAGCTGAACCAGAAGCAATGTCCTAGATCTGATGAAGATAAAGATGAGATGCTGAAGGTTCCGTACCAATCCGCCGTCAGAAGCTTGATGTATGCAATGGTTTGCACTAGACCTGACTTGGCATATGCTGTTGGAATGGTAAGCCGGTATTTGTCAAACCCCAGCAAAGAGCACTGGGAAGCAGTGAAGTGGATCTTCAAGTACCTCCGAGGTACGACAAACTTATGTCTTCGATTTGGAGAAGGCAAAGCCGAGTTGCAAGGCTACTTGGATTCTGATTTAGGGGGAGATTTCGACTCGAGGAAGTCGACGACGGGATACATGATGAGATTTACCGGAAGAGCTGTCTCTTGGCAATTAAGACTTCAGAAGTGTGTTGCACTATCGACAACCGAGGCTGAGTATATTGCCGCGACTGAGGCAAGCAAAGAGATGTTGTAGATGAAGAAGTTCCTCGTGGAACTCGGCCATGACCAAGACAAGTACGAGCTGGGTTGTGACAATCATAGCGCAATCCATCTTGCGAAGAATTCGACCTATCACTCCCGCACTAAGCACATTGATGTGAAGTATCACTGGATCCGGGATGTGGTGGAAGGTGGGGAGCTCGAACTAGTCAAGGTGCACACTGACCATAATTGGTCCGACATGATGACGAAGCCAGTTCCAGCAAGAAAATTTGAAGACTGATGTGAAGGAGCCGGGTTGATGCTGAAGCCGACGCATTGAAGTCGGAGGGGGAGATTTGTTGGGCTTCCTCCTTTGTTGCTAAGCCCAAGCCCATTGATGGGTTTCCCAAAAACCCTAAACCTAAATTTCACCTCCTCTATATATTCATTAGTTGAGGGTAGAGGCTAGGTTAAAAAGTGATAGAGAAAAGTTTGAGAGATAATTATTTGATTGTTTGAGCAAAGCTTTATGCTTTGCATTTGAGAGATCTCTAGAGACAGTTTGAGTGAAACATCTGTAGGGTAGTTTGATTTTCACCATTGTTGGAGAGGTTGAGTTAACCACCACATTGGTGTATTTGATTTTTTGTTGGAGACATGTTAAAGCTGACCGCAGACAATTTCACATATTGGAGACCGATGATGGAAGATCATCTCTACTACAAAGATCTGCATGAGCCCATTATCCTTGATGAGAGACCGACAGGTAAAATTGATAAGGAGTGAGAGATCCTGAGTCGGAAGGTGGTAGCCACGATCAGGAAATATATTGATAAAAGCCTCTTTGAACACGTGTCCGAGTTCACGAACACGTATGAGTTGTGGACGAAGCTGGAGTCCATGATTCAGAAGAAGACTCCCAGGAACAAAGCATACCTGGTTCGCCGACTTGTGAAGCTTGAATACAAGGACGACATGAGCATGATTGAACACCTCAACACCTATAAAGGTATTGTGAAGCAGCTGTCAAAAGCTGTGATGAAAATTGATGACGAGATGCAAGCTTTGCTGCTGTTGAGCTCGCTGCCAGAAAGCTGGGATACTCTGGTGGTTACTTTGAGTAATTCAGCTCCAGAAGGGAAGTTGAAGATGGATGTCGTAACCGATAGCCTCCTGAGCGAAGAAGTCAAGAGAAGAGAACAAGGTGTGTCTAACACATATGAGGCTAACGTTGCAGAGAACAAAGGGAAATCTAACTCCCGGGGTAGAAGTAAAAGTCGCGGTCGAGATCGAGATAGAAGAGGAAAGTCTAGAGGTCGGTCAAAGCTAAAATACGAGTTGAAGTGCTTCTACTGTGGAAAGACATGACATAAGAAGCCATACTGCTAGACTTTGCAGAATGATGAGAATAACGACTCTGTGAAGCCGGATCAGATTATTCCCAAGAAGAGGAAAAACAAGAGCACCACTGCGGTGGCTGCAAACTCGAATGCCGAGATATTCCTCCTTTGTGAGGATAATTATTTGAATGTTGCATATGATGACTGCACCTGGATTGTTGACTCCGGTGCCTCCTTCTACGCTACTCCACACAAAGGTTTTTTCTCCTCTTACCGAGGTAGTGATTTTGGAGTCGTGAAGATGGGAAATCAGGTGACCAGCAAGATTGTTGGTGTCGGCGATGTAACTATGACCACAGATGGCGGATGCCAACTTGTGTTGAAGGATGTGAGGCGTGTACCTGACATGCGTTTGAACCTAATCTCGATAGGCAAGTTTGATGATGTCGGGTTAGTGAATTACTTTGGTAGTGTTAGATGGAAGCTGGCCAAGAAAAACTTGGTCGTGGCCCGAGGTAAGAAGGAAAGCTCCTTATACGTGATGCAAGGAAAGATCAATGGCGGAGAAGCCAATTCTGTCCGAGATGGACCTAACTTGGAGCTATGGCACAAGCGCCTCGGCCACATGAGATGGACCTCACAAGTGATTTTCTGGAACCATAATTTTCTTGAAATTTTGCAAACAAACCAAAATGCTAGGCAAAGGATTTGCCTGGTTATATTTTTATAATTTTTGTACCAAACATGGTCAAGCTGAATTAACAATGAAAGTTACTTGGGTATCTACAACAAAAATATCTACCAAACACTTCCCTAGTTTCTATTGCTTAATTATTTCTTCCTTTCTCTCTCTCTTTATTTTATTGGTTTAATTAATCATTATTATGAATATTGATGAAGGATGAAGAAATTTGAATTACGTTACAACTTTATTGCACAAAAAGGGACGTCCATAATGCATGACCATCTTAATTATTAAGTTAATCCTCAAGCACTCTAAAACCATCCTTGTCATTCTAATCAAACTTTATTATCCTCTCACCTTTCCACTACATGATCATGTCCGAAAGTTACCATTCATCGCATCTTCTGCTAGTCTTAAGTTGCTTTGCTCTTTTTGGTTGAGCCTAATTTTTAATTTAAATATTATCCTTGAAAGTTTCTTATTTGTTCCAAAATTTAGATTTTTTTTAATTAATATTAAGACGTGTATCGTTTGTAATTGATACAAAAGATATGGATGGGATATAAAAAAATGTGAGAAATACTTGTTTTTAATAAGAAACTTAGAAAGTCATTAAATGTGAATCAGGTTAGTTGCTAATCAAGTAAAGAGTAGTCGGTAGTTGTTGATTAAGTAAATACATGTAAATTATAATATTTTTATTAAAAAAATACTGAAGATATAAGAATTAAAGAAAAAGTGTGTAAGATTGTAAAATATAAAGAATAAAGATTGTCATCATGTAGTTGTACACTAGAGAGAAAATGAGATTACCCATATGTAATATTGGTTTCTTCTCGATCGTTTTCACTCGTGGACAAAGGGATGATAAGTCATATTCGGTTTGTTTATTATACTTTTACTTTGTTATAGCTAATAGTTATACCGAAGAGGCAAATAAAGAATGTGGTATTGTCGAACACTTTTCACCATGTAAGTACGATATATTAATTTTTGTTTATCAAGAAAAATAGAAAAAAAAAAACATAGCAAATGAAGTCAACCACTTGCAATTAAGCAGTTGTCAATAATTACACAAGCTATACAATATTTTGTTAATAAAATAACTATTTAAAATGTTTAATGTGTATATATATTTTTTTTTTGGTAAATTAATGTGTATATTTTTTAATTAAACAGTACTCTTATTAGAAAAAAATATATAAAGGAACGGAACTAAAATTTGCATATAAAAAAAACTAATATTTTTAATGTTATAAGAAATAATTTAACTCATACACGTATTTAAAAATATGTGAACCATATGACAAGAGTGAAAAGAAAAAAAATACGAGTTTCACATATTTTTATATGGAAAAAATTACTCTTATGCTACATGTGATAACTTTCTCTCCTACACATCCTTCGATAACTGTGCTACCTTTTTTTTTTCTTTTTCTTTTTCAGATGGTGGAGCCCACAAATTTGTTTCTATGACATGAGATAACTTATCTCCTTTAACATGAGATTAATAAAATCCTTTTTATATATATGTAAAAGATAAAATAATTTTAAATAACACAAAAAATATTAATTTCATAGAATATTAATAAAAGATAAAAGATGTGTGGCTAGCTAGCATTGCAGATGGTTTTAATTTCTCTCCAAAGTCCAACCCGTCCTAGTAATTCCAAAAATTACATGCACAAAAAGCGCTCCCTCCACTCGGCTGGCAGCTTTATAAAAGTTTGTTATCAATTCTTCATTTGTTCAAGTTGTCTTTTTTGTGCACCGAGGTGACGGTTTCAAAACACAAAAATACAATGTGGTATATTCTTTTTTATTTCCTGACAAATTCAAAATTTTATGCTACTATAAATTATGAAATTATAGAAAATGTTTGTATAGAAATGTTTTTTCATATATATATATATATATATATATATATATATATATATATATATATATATATAATTCAATGGATATCAACGCAGATAATCCTAATAGATGTTTGGATAAATTTATTTTTGGGAGATTATCTTTTTTATCTTTTTTTACTAACTCTTACTATTAAATTTTAATCGTTGATTTCTGTCGATCTAACATTTATAATTTATTGGGTCACACTTATTAATTAATTATTAAATTTCAATAAATTATAACTATTAGATTGACGAAAATCAACGATTAAGATTTAATAATAAGAGATAGTAAGAAAAAAAGATAAATATAATTTTTCCCATTTAGTTTGAGATGAATATTTCTTTAATAGATATAATTTTTAATAGTTTCTTGAGAGTTTTTTTCAAAAATATTATTTCTTCTAAAAAATATATAACCCAACATGTAACCAATTAAATTTCTGTTTTTATTGCTAATTTATGGGCAAAAAGTGGTTCTCCCGCTACTTCTTTTGGTTGTTGTCGAGTTGTAACATCCAAAACCTTTTTAAAATCTCTCTGTCTGTTTTTTTTTTGTTTTTTCAAAAGATGTTTTTTGATAAATAGAAAGGTTCCCAATCCAATACACAAAGTGGTCCCAAAATAATACAACAATTTGTTTCTCCTATGACAAAATTTTAAATATATTTACTCTATCCTAATTTAATATCTTATAGAAATAGACATTTCTAACTTTAACCTCGTCCCAATTAATTAATTTCTAAACTAATTATTATTATTATTAGTTTTTTTGTTAATTTTAAGTTAAATTATTATTATTAAATAAATCTAAATAGTCATTCGTTATTACTAATTATGAATTATTGCTCATATTTTTAATTAAAAATTATATTATGTTTTTTATTTTACTATATCAAAAAAGGAAAAAAGACACAAAATTTAAAATAATAATTTAAAATAATAATTCCTTAGTTATCTCGAACAATAAAAATGATAAAAAAAAAATTTATTTAAAATAAATAATATTTAGAATGGTATCATATATAATATCTTGAAAATTTGATGAATATTTAATAAGAGTAATTAGGATAATTTAATAAATGATAATAATGAATGCTACTTTTATTCCTTAACTCATCCTTTAAAAATACAGTATAATACAATATAATCTATCATATTTCTGTTACAGTTACCTAGAAGACGTAAATGCAATGATTTCTTTGATTCCTCCTTTCTGACTCCCTCGAAGACACAAACTTGAAACATATTCTTCGAATAAAACACATGTTTGTTATTTTTTATACTTAAGAGATTGTATACACATTGTTGGAGCAAATCTACATAAAGAATTCAGTGAAAATCGTGATGTTAATCAATACATGATTAGACTGATAATGGATTAGGAGATTTTTTTGGCGGACCGGGACCACCATGGTACCTCCCAAAAATAGAAAGGGGAAGAGAATTGAGAGAGAAATTATTAAAAAAAATAAATTAAAAGTTAAATAATTTACCATAAAAAATAAAAGACCATTTATAGTTATTGTGCTCCTGGAGCACAGTAAAAAAATTCCATGAATTAGATAGCCAATACTGCCCCCAATACAAATATGTTCACTGTGCAGTCAGGGCTTGACACAAACAGCAATCTGCCACTTAACTTAATATTGCAGCTTTACTTTACACTTGTTCCTTCACAGACTTCCCAAAAAGTTTCCTTATCGGTCTTGTAGGAATATTCACGCATACCCAAGTCTCGTATTAGTAGGTAATTGGTTAAATAGAAATGATATATAAGTTGGAGAATCTATAAATTTAATGTTTTAATATATTAAGTTGACTCGTGATGTAAAAATTAATTGAAAATGAACGAAGTTAAGAAGAATCATAAATCCAATTGTAAGCAAAGAAGTATTTAGAATATATACAGCTTGTAAATCATTTTTTTTTGCTACCTAATTTATTTATTATTTTCGGTTAGAATTTTTTTTCCTTTTTTTAATTGGTGTAGCACTACGTCTTTCCTTTCGTTTTGCCCTAGTTCATTAATGAGTTTTATGAATTAGGTTTCTTATTTAAGTTTTAGTCTCATGGACGATAAATTCATTTATTTGTATAAGACGCTGCCTAGTTTAAACGAGTTATTATTATAATAATAAAAATTAGTAAGTATACACGATCTTCGTTAGTGATCCAAAAGAATTTTTTTTATATAAAAAAAACTACTTTTTCTATTTTAAATCTTCCATTTAATATATAACTATAAAGAATTAAGAACATTATCAAATAATCTCAATTATAAAAAATATAATTACATTTCATCTTTTTGAAAAATATTTAAAATATTATCATTCATCAATTTTATTTTTCATTTTATTTAAAAGAGATAACGATAGAAAAGAATAAAATATAAAAATAAAATGTATATAAGCAATATACTTTTAGGGCATGTTTGGAGCACCTGATAAAGAAGATAGGATATAATAACTTATCATATCCTACTTTTATCTCTTGTTTGGTGGGTCAATAGGATATGATTAGTTTATCCTATTGTCTCATTTTATCCTATCTAATACATGATTTCTTATCATATGAGGGAGTTGGGTTAGGATTCAATAGGATGGGATACCAATATTGGATACCCAATATATTATCACGCTACCCAATGTATCCCACACTATTCAATATATTTGTATTTATTGCATTATATTTTGTTTTTCTTTCTCTTTTCTCTTTCTAAATAATCGATCTTATCAGATTGTCAATCAGGTGCTCATCAAACACATGACATGATATAGACTTATCAGCCTCATATCATATCCTACCCTTATCCTATCTTGTCCACCAAACGAGCCCTTAAAGGATAGGATATTGTAACAACCAATTAGTGTTACTACCTATCAATTTCACCATTAGATCGAGTATGTTGATCAAACGGTTATATTTGTTTTCATCTTTGTATGATTATGATTTCTCATATTTAATGTGAAAGCATCAAATATGAAAAATCATAACTATATAAAGGTAAAAATAAATATAAAACATTAAATATGAAAAATTATAATCATACAAAGATGAAAATAAATATAACCGTTGAATCAACATACTCGATCTAACGGTGAAATTGATTGGTAGTAATATTAGTAATAACACTAATTGATTGTCACAATATCTTTCTCTTACTTGTAATGAAAAAAGCATATTTTTATTGTATAATAATTTACATTCCTAAATATATAATTAATTAATAAGGTGATATATATTAGATAATACCATACTCATATATATCCAAGTATCCAACAATGAACCGCCCCTTGTCCGGATAGGCTAGCTAACGTGCACCCAGAATGTAGTGCTTATGTAGAAAATTAAAATTAGAAAAGAAACAAGAAAGGAAAAGTTGGATTTTTTTTTTCCTTAAAAAAACCTCTTTGGGATTGAGTTATTTGGGGGGAAGTATGAAAAAACCGTTATGAGTCTTTATGACCATTATGAGGCTTGAGAGAATCCACCGACGAATCTGCGTGGGCCAAAGGAAAGGTGATAAATTTTTTAAAATAGTTTAATTGTTTTGACAATAAATAGCGAGATGTTGTGAACAATACTGTGGTTTATTAAAAAAAATAAAAATAGCGAGATGTTGCGAGTTTGAACTTCGAACTTCGAACAGAGACAACTTTAATAGAGAGATGGCCAATGTTTTTACAATTTATTTTAAGCGGTTAGTATTTGTTTTTTTGAAAGATATAAAATTATATTATTTTAATTAAAATTAAAGTGCTTTATAATAAACAAAACACTTATATTATAGAAATTATGGTGAAAAAATAAAAAGATTTTTTAATTTAAATATTAAATAAAAATAATTATTTTAACTAAAATAACTGTCTTTTAAAATACAAATATTTTTTTCCTTATTTTAAATCGTAGAGAATTCTGGCCTAAAAAATTATTTATCATAAAATAGTAAAAAAAATGTTGAAATTAAATTAGGACTGCACTATATATATATATATATATATATATATATATATATATATATACAGTAAAAGTTCGTACTTTAAAAGTATACATTTAGAGTTTAGATTGTGTCTGGTCCTTGACACCTTGAACGTCGCAGTTAATACCCTATGCCCGTATTTGTTCATATTACGGACACGCTTTCTCGTACTCTCTCTAGTACATGTGTTTTTCAGTTGTGGTGGAGCCAGGAAACAAATCCATCTTTTACAGTAAAATATTTTAATAATGTTGTCAATCGAAAAAAGAGTTTAAGTCATATAACAAAGTTCAATGTGAATTGGATAATTCTCATTTTTTAGTATTTTTATTAAGAATTTAAGATAGTATTATTTAATAAAATTTTAGTCCTAAATTAGTTAGAAAAATAATTTTATTCGTTAATTGATTTATTATAAAAAGGTTTAGATTTTCAAATAATATTTCACTGAGAAAAAATAATCCCTCTTCAAATTTTTAGAGGTTGCGGACGAAGAACTCATCACCGGAAGGAGGAGGAACACAATAGATGCCAAAGGAGAGCTACAATAAACAATCGTTTAAATCTTAAACCAAATCGAGAAGTGCCACAAACCAAACACCAAAAGGAAAAAAGTCTTTTGTAAATTCGAATTATCACCCGTAAATTATTAATTTCTGACACCTAAAACATATAAATTGTCTCATTTTTTAATTAAAATATGAAATTTTTGCTCAGAAATACCCATTAAAATAGTCACATTAGGTATTTTTGTCGGTGACTTCAAATTAATAAATCTATCAGAAACTATAAATTCATTTTTACTCTTTTTAAAAAAAAAAAAAGTTTATGGCAAATTTTGGCTTTGGAAAATAGATTTTGTCCCATAGATGATACTTTTTCTTTCACAAGTCTCTTCTCGCTTTTTTTCTCTTGTATTATTGTGTTTGGCGGGCCCACCACCTACACGGTGTGCTCCCTTGGGATCTCTCCATCGGCGTTTCCTTTTGTTCTCCCGGTTGGTTCCAGCGTCCTTTGTTGTGGCCGATCTACTATAGTTGCTCTCCAGCTACAGTCTGATAAAAAGTAACCAACATTTCTCTCTTTATTTTGGCTTTTTTGAGTTATATTTGGGGCCGTTTGGTACAAAATTTTCTTTAGAATTCTCGCTGATAATCTATTAAGAGTGGGATAGTTTTGTAATTTACTGTTTTATCATTCTGTTATAGTTTTTGTTATCAGTTTAGATTTTTATTCCTTTTATTTCTTTCCTGAGAATACGCAAGTTAGTTAGAATAGAATAGGTTCTAGAAGCATTCTTTTCTTCTGTATAAATTGCTATGTACTGTACACCTTTTATTCGATCAAGGAATATGAAAATATATTTAGCTTTCTTTCTCCTCTAATATGGTATCAGTAGTTTAAGTCTTCCGCCCCTTTTTCCATGGCGCGAGGAAAAAACGTTGCCGGAGGATCTGACCCACCCTATGATGATTCCTCTAGTCCTTACTTCCTTCATAGTGCTGACCATCCAGGCCTTGTCCTTGTTGCCCACCCTCTTTCTGGTCCAAATTTTCACACATGGCGTCGTCCCATGGTTATGGCTCTTCAAGCCAAAAATAAATATCAGTTTGTCGATGGGTCTCTACCCTCCCCATCCCCTGATGACCTGCTTTATCCTTCCTGGGTTAGGTGCAACAGTATGGTTTCTTCTTAGTTGTTTCATGCCGTGACTCGCGAAATTGCAGATAGTGTCCTCTATATTCCGACGGCTCATGGCATCTGGGTTGACCTATCTGCTCGTTTTGAGCAGAGCAATGCTCCACGCATTTTTCAGTTGAAGTCCCAACTTGCTTCCCTCCAACAAGGTTCAGCTACTGTCAGTGCTTACTACACTCGATTGAAGACTCTATGGGACGAGCTTCATGCTTATCAACCAGTTCCGGTCTGCAATTGCGGTGGTCTTCGTCCTTGGACCCAGTTTCAAGAACAAAATTTGTCTCTGCAATTCCTCATGGGTCTCAATGAGTCTTACTCTGCTACTCGCGCTCAAATCCTCTTGATGGAACCTCTCCCCTCCCTGAATCGCATTTTTTCCTTGGTGGTTCAGGAAGAACGACAACGATCCATCCTACCTGGAATGGTTCCTGCCTCTGATCTTCAGTTGCTTCCTGCCGTGAACGTCGCTGCCGCTCCCGCCGTCAACGCCGCTGCCGGACCGCCACGACCCCGCCGTGATCGTCCATTTTTCACCCATTGCTCCCAGCAGGGACACACCATTGATAAATGCTTCAAGTTGCATGGGTTTCCCCCAGGTTACAGGAACCGAACCAAGCCCACTGATAATCAGGCCTAATCAGCTGCTGTTTCCCTTCAACACAATGGGCCACCCTCTCCACAATTGCACCCCCCCAGCCCACTTCCATTCACCCCTGATCAGTTATCCCAAATTTCAGCCTTACTTTCCACCCATCTTTCGATCTCACCACCGACGACTTCGTCCTCTGTTGAACAAGCTCCTCCATCGCCATCGGTTGCTAACATTTCTGGTACTTCCTCTTTTCTATCTCAATCTTCTTGGATTTTAGATACCGGGGCTACCCATCACATTTGTTGTTGTCTCGATTTTTTTACTTTCACTAAACCTATTTCTGATTTTTTTGTGTCTCACCCAAATGGATCCACCATTAATGTTACTCGTATAGGGTCTGTTTCATTCCCCGGATTTTCCCTTTTTCCCGTTTTATTTATCCCTCAATTTCATTATAATATTTTATCTGTTGCTTCTATTTCTTCTGCTCTTGGGATTTCCATTTATTTTTCGTCTTCTTCTTCTATTTTGCAGGATCCTTCCACCTCCCACAAGATTGGGACTGCTGATCGTCGTGGGAACCTTTATGTCCTCCGTGAGTCTCCTTGCGTTCTTGCTTCTGTTCGATCTGTTGATGCCGCTTCTTCTTTGTGGCACTCTCGTCTCGGTCATCCATCTTCCACAAGATTGTCCCTTCTCAAATCAGTTTTCAATTTATCAGTAGTCTCAGACCATTGTAATTCCTTTTGTAGCATTTTCCCTCTTTCTAAACAGAGGCGCTTACCTTTTATTTCCAATAATAATTTGTCCAATTCCACTTTTGATTTAATACACTTGGATGTTTGGGGACCTTTTTCTACCTTGTCTATTGAAGGATTTCGTTATTTTTTAACCATTGTTGACGATTGTAGTCGCTACACTTGGGTATATTTTTTGCATTCTAAATCTGATGTGTTAACTGTGTTTCCCCAATTTTACACTCTCATTCTCACACAATTTCAAAAGAAAATAAAATCTGTGCGATCTGATAATGCTCCTGAACTCAATTTTGATTCCTTTTTTTCGCTCCAATGGCATTATCCCTTTTCACTCTTGTGTTGATCGTCCACAACAGAATTCTGTTGTTGAACGAAAACATCAACATATTTTAAATGTTGCTCGTTCTTTGTTATTTCAATCTCATGTTCCTTTGTCATACTGGTCTGATTGCATACACACAGCTGTTTATCTCATTAATCGACTTCCATGTCCTATTCTTAAGAATGTGTCCCCCTTTCAGGTTCTTTTTAATAAAGTACCTTCTTACAGTCATTTAAAATGTTTTGGTTGTCTCTGTTTCGCTTCCACTTTGCCTAGGGATCGACACAAATTTTCCCCTAGGGCCATCCCTGTCATTTTTCTTGGGTATCCCCCCGGTTATAAGGCTTATAAAGTTTTGGATCCTGTTAGCAATCGTGTTTTTATTACTAGAGATCTTGTTTTCCATGAGGATGTTTTTCCCTTTCTTAGCAAGCCTTCCCTTGACCATTCCAATTTTTTTTCTGACTCTATCCTACCTCAACCCACTGTCCTTCCTCCCATTCCCTCTTCTAGACCTTCTAGACCTACCAAAGCTCCTTCTTACCTTCAAGATTTCATTTGTTCTACTGTTTCCACTATTCCCTATCCTCTTTCATCTGTTTTATCATACAGCTGCTTATCACCCTCTTTTCAGGCTTTCATTAATTCGGTATCCCATCATATTGAGCCTTCCACATACCATGAAGCATCTCAAAACCCTTTATGGCATTAAGCTATGACCCTTGAGTTAGATGCCTTGGAATCAAATGGTACTTGGTCTTTGGTCCCTTTACCTCCTGGAAAACGTGCAATTGGTTGCAAATGGGTTTTCAAGTGTAAACTTAATGCTGATGGGTCCTTGGAGAGGTACAAGGCTCGTTTGGTTGCCCAAGGTTTCACTCAACAAGAGGGCATTGACTACTTTGAGACCTTTTCCCCTGTGGCCAAGATTAGTTCTGTGAGAATATTACTTGCTTTGGCTTCTATTTCAGGTTGGTATCTCCACCATTTGGATATCAACAATGCTTTTTTGCACGGTGATCTTTCGGAGGAGGTTTACATGCGGCCTCCACTTGGTTATCACCGTGAGAGGGAGCCTTTACCTTCCAACCTTGTTTGTAAGTTACACAAGTCACTTTATGGTCTAAAACAAGCATCCAGACAGTGGTTTCTAAAGTTTTCTTCAGTTTTGACATCAAATGGTTTCAAACAATCCTCTGCAGATCATTCTCTGTTTGTTAAAATTAATGGTTCTAATTTTTTGGGTCTCTTAGTATACGTAGATGATATTATTGTGGCTGGTAATAACCCTGCTGAAGTTGCTAGTCTGAAAATATTTTTAAATCAATTTTTCAAGTTAAAGGATCTTGGAGAACTGAAATATTTTCTTGGGATTGAGATAGCCCGCAATCATAAAGGAATATCCTTGAATCAGAGAGGTTATGCTTTGAAAATCCTATCAGATTCTGGTTACTTGGGTTGCAAACCCAAATCCACTCCAATGGAGCCAAATGCTAAATTGTCTTTAGAAGAGGGAAAACTGTTAGATGATCCAACTACTTATAGAAGATTGATTGGAAGATTGTTGTATTTAACTATTACTAGGCCAGATATTTGTTTTGCTGTAAATAAGTTGAGCCAATTTCTTGCACATCCAAGAGAACCTCATATGCAAGCTGCGAATAGACTGCTGCAATACATCAAAGGGACTGCTGGGCAGGGGCTGTTCTATGGTTCTGAAAATGGTATAAAGCTGAAAGCATTTGCAGACTCAGACTGGGCCTCATGTTGTGACACAAGAAGGTCTGTTACAGGTTATGCAGTTTTTATTGGTGAATCTCTGGTGTCATGGAAGTCAAAGAAGCAAACGACAGTTTCAAGATCTTCTGCAGAGGCTGAATACAGGGCTATGACCAATGTTTGTTGTGACTTAACTTGGATTAGCACTCTGTTGCATGAATTGAATTTAAAGCATGATGGTCCAGCCTTATTATTTTGTGACAATCAAGCAGCTCTTCACATAGCTGAAAATTCTGTTTTCCATGAGAGAACAAAACACATTGAAATTGATTGTCACTTGGTGAGAGAAAAGATAATCAGAGGTGAAGTTAAAGCTTTACATGTCAGCTCCCAGAATCAGTTAGCAGATTTGTTAACCAAACCTCTGTTTCCTACACAATTTGCTGCACTGCTGTCCAAGATGGGAATTTCAAAAATTTATTTCCCACCTTGAGGGGGAGTATTAAGAGTGGGATAGTTTTGTAATTTACTGTTTTATCATTCTGTTATAGTTTTTGTTATCAGTTTAGATTTTTATTCCTTTTATTTCTTTCCTGAGAATACGCAAGTTAGTTAGAACAGAATAGGTTCTAGAAGCATTCTTTTCTTCTGTATAAATTGCTATGTACTGTACACCTTTTATTCGATCAAGGAATATGAAAATATATTTAGCTTTCTTTCTCCTCTAATATAATCTTATTCATTCACATTTGGTCTGAGATTTTTAAATTTTTTCACGAATCTGATTTTTTTGAAATTTTATTTTGTGTGTAATTTTTTTTAAAATATCATCTATTCTTGAGATTTCTATGACAAGAAAATTTTTAATACAATCAAACATAGTATCAAAAAAAATTAACTCAATATTCTCAGAAATATGTTAGTCTACCAAATAACTTTTTTATAATATTTTAAGAAAATTCATTTTCTGATCATATTCTTAAAAATCGTGATATCCGGATAAAAAAAAATTGCTTCCGTACCAAACGCCCCAGATATTAGCTATATTTAGATGACGAAATAAGATATTCATAATATTATTTTTTCTATTATCACCCCTCTATCATTCTAATTATCGTTGGATTCAAAAATTATTTTTCTTTTTTCTATCTGCATTCAACTTTTCAGAATGATTAGAATGTAATGAAGTGGTAATAAAAAAAATGATAGTATTGATTGATTGTGTATTCTTTATGTCTGAGTACATGAGGTTTGGAAAGAAACGAAGATGACATAGTAAAACGTGAATTCGTGTTTGAGTCATTATTGGAGTTTTTGTTTAGACAGAGATTGATGTCTTATTTTTGGATGAGCGTACAGGGTTTGAGGGACCGCCAACAAGGATGTAGAGGTATGGACTCTTGTGGGTCTTGAATTATTTTGTAATTTTTTTTTTGTTTAGCGGTTAGAGTTTGGAACCATAATTGTTAAATGTATTGTAAGGAGTAATGTGAGAGAAAATAACTACAGACTTGCTGCTGGACACAGAGGTGAACAAAATAAATGGCGTGATGTGAGGAAAATATAGTGACTAGACTAACGTTATATGTCTACTTTTATTTTTATGATTGTGTATACGATTGAATTACTCTTTCGGCATAAATACCTCACACATGTGTAAGAACAAGATAAATTACCAATTTACCTCTTCGAATTTGGTCCAATTCATAGCGGCCCAGCTTGAATCAACAGAACTGACATGAATGACACTGCTATCCATATAGTAGTAGGAATTCTTTTGATCCATAAATTACCACATTAAAATTAATGGGGCCTTTATTGATTGAGAAATTAGGACATATCTATGTAAGATTTTTTCGAGATAATATATTAGGATTGATACATATATAACATAAAACACCGCATATAATAATTTTAGAGTAAGGAATACTTGTTTGGGCTATCAGATTTGCTGAATAAACTATGATGAGCTATTCTTTTATCTAAGATGTTCTTTTCTATCGCTTATTTCGAAAATGACAGCCTTATGTGATGAGAGCATGACAACTATATGACTTAACCCCAATATAAATAGGTTAGAGAGGAAATCTAGTACAACCCTAATTAACAGTGTGTCTGATAGATCCACACCCTTCACAAAAGCTCAATCAGACACTAATGCTTACATTGTGCTGCCGAACTAGGCCCAATACCATAGATGTCAAAAGTTCAACTCAACATGATCACATAGGCTCAATCACAATGAGCTTATCATAATAAATTAAATTGGAATATCCATTAACCCAGTTATTTGAAAAAATACAAAAATATTAATTAACATTGCTCTCATATAAAATTTCTAATACTTTAATTATCGACTAAAACGCAACATTCTTTGTACAAGCCACTAGATTTGGTGAGAGATTTGGATAATTTGTATTAGGTTATGTATTTAATTTCTATTTGTATTAAAAAAACATGTAACATTTTGACCTTTATGATTATACAATAACTGCTATATATAAATGTAAGCAATTTTAATTTTCCCTACATAAATCACATTCTAAACAATCTAGCAAGCCTCAGTTGAAATGTATGTTGTTTTTTTTTTTTTTTGAAGGGTGAAAAGTTTAAGCGGGGTTAGACACCGGTATCCCACTAAGGTTAGAGAAGACCCCCCAACCTCTGAGGATTTCTGAGAGGAATTATATATCACCCACCAACAAAGTCTTCACATCGGCCAGCGAGATTTGAACCCACACCCTTGAAGGGTATGGACCAAACCCTTAGCCAACTGTGCCCACCTTTGTTACCTAAAATGTATGTTCTAGACTAGTAATAGACATCCTATTTATGCTTTTAGAACATGAATGATGAAGCCACCAGCAGAATGTGATATTTTCTAATTTGACATAATTTCAGTTGATGTATGTTTTGTTGGAGTCAAAGCAAGAGAAAACTAGCATTTAAAGAAAACTTTACCAACCTTATCCTAAAAGAGCGGCAATTTAAAAATAGTTAGGACGAGGGAAATTAAGCATCTAGCATGCAATTGGCAAATCCATGTTCATATTGTTGGTTTCTCAAATTCGTCTCTAAATTTAGTGAAGTATAAAGCTGCCAGATATATCTTCTGGAATAGCTCAAATATATATCAAAGTCGTCATTTGATGTTTCTTTCAAATTAAGGTCTAATTAACTATACCAAATATTGTGTTCATGCTCTTACAATCACAGCCATTGATTTTTCAAAAACATTAATTATCTTATTAAATTCAGAAAAGGATATTGTAACAATTAAGTTGTGTTAAGACTAATGTTACTATCAATCAATCTCATCGTTAAATTGATCATGATGATCCAACGGTTATATTTATTTCCATCTTTGTATGATTATAATTCTCCATATTTAAAATGAAAGCATTAAATATGAGAAATTATAATCATACAAATATGAAAATAAATATAAAGTATTAAATTTGAAAAATTATGACCATACAAAGATAGAAATAAATATAACCATTAAATCAATATAATCGATCAAACACTAAAATTAATTGATAATAAATCCAGTGGTTTATTATGGCAAAAGTGGAGTTGTTGCGGGTGCGTTATAGTTTGCATTAGTTTGGCGAATGTAGACGCCCCTGTCAATACAACGTCTTATCTCTTGTAGCCTGTCTTTTATGTACTAATGCTTGATTTCCCCGTTTTCACTGATCACAGTATCCTCCACTTTTTTTTTTTTTTTTTTGTATAACATCCTCCACTTTTCTTCTATACCTATTATTCTAATTAAAAATAATTTATAAGAGGTGTGAACTGAGCGCGAGTAAATAACTCCATCCAAGTCTCAATTTTTTCGGTTTTGTAACATATCAATTAAATTCTAAAGTCATAGGCAAAAGAAGATCAATGTAACTCAGCTTATTTTATAAAGGTCGTTACAAAATTGGAGACAAATTTTTGTTTATATTTTCCTGATGTACCAGTGCTTTTCAACTGACAAAAAATAAAAAATAAAACCCAACATATGGAATTGGTCGCATTATGTAAAATTGTAAGCCAACCCATAACAAATACCGAATCAACCTGTCGTATCAGACCTGTTTTATTAACTCTATTCGTTAATAAAAGAGTAAATAACTTTTTTGGTCTGGTAATATCTACGAAATATTTTTTAGTCCCTGGCAATAAAAAAGGAACAAATTGGTCCTTAAAATTATGAAAAAAGGGTCACATTAGTCCTTATGTTAACTCTTTTGTCACTAACGTGACCCTTTTTACATACTGTTAGGGACTAATTTGATCCTTTTTTATTGCCAGGAACTAAAAAGGATTTCGTAGATATTATCAGAGACCAAAAAAGGTATTTACTCTTAATTAAAAAGGTTACCTGGAACTTGGAAGCAATATCATCCAAATGGAATTTCTACGCACAAATGAAAGGGATTGTCAGAAACATAAATTATAAAAACCACACGAAATGTAGAGTTTTTATTATTTAAGATCAAGATAAAAAATTATATAAATTATTATTCAAAATTTAACGAAAAATTTCATATTTAAAAGATGGGTTTTCGTTTTATCCTTTAACATAACATAACAAACTTTCCTACTCTCACAATATTTTGTGGGGCCCACACTTTTTAAAATAAAAAATAAATAAAAAATTAAGGCACGCAAAACGAATCTCTATGACATTACACAATCACTTTTCCTACAACATAACTCTTATAAAACCCTTAAAAGATACAAGTCACATTATTATATAAGATACAAGTCAAAAAATACAAAAAATTTTAACAACTCATATAATCAAGTTCCAAAATATGAAAAGAATAAAGTTTAACAACTCTTAAATAAAAATACAGCTGCCTCGCGCGAAAGTTTTTTTTTTTTTGATAAGTAGAAGAAGATACTGTACATTTGATTTTGGAGAAATAGAAATAGGATTTTTTTTTTTTTTAAAAAAGACCGGGTCATGGGTTAAAAGTTAACCCGGATCAATTTTTTGGTTTAAGCAAAACTAGCATTTTTACAATTTTTACACTGATTTTTTACCAAAAAGAGGATTTTTATTTATTTATATTTTAACACGTATCCCTTAAAAAAAAAAAAAACGTAAGTTTTTACATTTAATACTTGCAGTTAAATCCAAATCATTATTGTTGGTGTTCTACTCTGATAATTGAGTCAGACATCGTTAGCTGCTCTTTACACTGCTGTATGCGAAAAAAACAAAGAAGGAAAAAGAGGTCTGTCGTTCTCTTTTTTTTTTTTTTTTGAGTTATCCAACCCTAATTATCTCTTTGAGACGAGTTGGCTCCCTCTGGTATCTCCACGAGCTTCGACTCTTTGAGCCGGCTATGGGACTAATCCGGAGTGTGGGGAAACAGTGATGACTAAAGGTTCAGCCCCTCCTCAAGAATGCACTCAGCGGGAATCGAACACATATTCAACCTCACTAACTCAGCACCAAGTTACCAACTGAGCTGCACCCATTGGGTAGGTCTGTCGTTCTCTTATAATAAAATAAAACCTTATATATATATATATATATATATATATATATATATATATATATATATATATATATATATATATAATGAGTTTGTTTTTTCTGCAGTTACTGCATATAAGTTATTTACAGTAAATTCAATATGACGTTATTTTGGGACAAAATTATGGTATTTTTGTCATTTTAATTAATTTCAGGGTTATTATAGTCTTTATAATTATAATTTTCTAATCTTTTAATCCCAAAACGATGTCGTTTTGAAAGTAAATGCAGATAACTTATTTGCATTAACTGCAGAAATATTTTTCTGATATTTAATATCATTTTGTGTTAAAAAAAAATGTTGACAACTACTTATAAGTCCTTATCAAATTAAACATGTACAAGATAAAATGTTAAAGCTGAAATTGTTTTCTATTATTTGACGTCTTTATCGCTTGCTTCCCTTTGCAAAAACAATCACTCACTTAGAATCCAATGTAATCGCAAATTACAATGAAACGGAAAAAAGAAACCGAAAGTGACAAGGAAATTTTTCGGAGGACTTTGATGCTTGAAAGCTTAGTGGATTGTTATAAGTGAAATAATTAGAATATAAACGTATACATCTCCTTAATTATAATTGTCCCAAATTCGATGCGGATCTAAGGGGAAGCCGGGGGACGCAACTAATGGGTTGGGCTATACCAATTGTAGCAAGTGAGTTTAAAATTATATCTCAATTCAAAATCGGCATTGGATTTATGAGTTCTCTCACTTATATACATTTGACTTAGTCCATTACCAACCAATGTGAAATTTATCACACTTGAATATCCTAAGGACATGTCTGGTACACAGTATAGGATAAGGCCTGATTATATAAATCCTGATTAAATTTTAATACTATCCAGCGTTTGAAATGATATTGTATAAGATAATATCATCAAATGTTTGGTAATACACTGTATAATACTAGATAGGATAAAAATAACTATTTTTGACAAAAATACCTTTTAATAATGAATTTATATAATTCTTCCAAATATATGAGATGATATTAATTTTTATAGAAATTTGTTGATTAGTGTGTCCAAAAATTATATTAATTTTTATAAAAATAAAAATCTCCTATATTTTAAAAAATTATATATTAAAAAATTATTTTTTATTTTAATATATTAATATTAAAATAATATATTAATTTTTGAGAATTGCATTGGTTAATACATCAATCCCTTATCAGGTCTAATCCTACCCTCCTAGACCGGATTAAGTTATACATCATTTTGATGTATAAAGGAATACTGCTGTATAAGCTTATACTATACAATGGTCACACCAAACAACTAAAAATATCATAATGTATAGTATAAGCTTATATTGTCAGACCTTATATATCATATCAAACAAGCCCTAAAAATCATATCCTAAGAAGTCCATGGAGGGGTATTTGGTAGAGGAAGGATTGTGAAAAATTTTCTAAAAAAATCAAATTTCTAGGATTTATTTTTAAGAAGGAAAATGCTAATTTAAAATGCCATTGGGAGAATGGTATTTTTGGATTCCTATTCAGTAAGAATATTTTCTATTTTTTTTTTGGACAAAATTACTCTGTTGTTAGCGCTAGTCGTGACTCTTTTCTCCACAAAATCAAGGATTGCTTCATACTGCTTCCTCTACTTCACACCACTATGTTGTGCAGTTGATGCTGCAATTCCTGAGGAGCAAGTCCACCATATGCTTCGTGAGTGGAAAGCTGAGTTCAATGAGCCCTCTCATGCTTCTTCTTTGCATCAAGTAAGCTCATGCAGTATTTCACTCTGTCAGTATTTTGGATCTCACTCGTAATTATAACGAGTTTCTTAGTTTTTAACATCTTCCAAAAAAATGTCCTAAGTTGTGGTTCATCTTTTTCCATTCCTCGTGTTTTAAACATTGAGCTGTGGCATTTAAGTGCAACGAGTGCTAATGGCTTGTTTTTGTGTTATGTGCAATGGGCACTTTGTTGTGAATTTTTTTAACGTGCTCCAGAAGCATGTTACTGTTTTGTGATCCTTTTTCAAGAAAGGCAAAATTTTATCTCATTTATACCCTTATTTCTTTCCAAATTCCCTCCTAATCTTTCCCCCCCTTATATTTGGAAAGGGAACACTTGCCCTGACCATAGAAAATGAGCTCGTTCATTAGGAGCTATGACTGGAGATTTGATAGGCCAAGAGACTGAGAGTGGCTTCATTCGAGGGGATGTTGTTGGTGCCATATCGAGAGAGAGAGAGAGAGAGACAGAGCTGAGACAGATACATAAAGCATAGACCAAAAGATTATCTGCAGCATCCTAAATCCATTGAGGAAATTAATAATACATTAGTTTATCTCATTCCCAAGATCCGAAAACCTATGTTGGAGGCTCAATACAGACCCATAGCATTTTGCAATGTGCTTTATAAGGGTATGAGTAAAGTCATAGTTGGGAGGCCTAAAAAGGTGATGGAAAAATTGATTTCAGTCAATCGAGCCAGTTTTGTTCCTAGCAAAAACTTACAAGACAACATTATTGTGGCAATGGAAGTTACTCATACAATGTCAAGATTTAAAGGCAGAAAAGGTGTTATGGCTATCAAAATTGACCTTGAGAAAGCTTATGACAAGCTTAGTTGGTCATTCATCGATAAGGTTCTTGATGAAATTCATCTCTCTATATGGATGATTGATTTTATTATGGCGTCTATCACAACAAATAGATTTCAGATTTTATTTAACGGTGGAATGACAGATACAGTTACTCCTGAAAAAGGTATTCGATAAGGTGATACTCTTTCTCCATATATTTTTGTTCTTTGTATTGAAAAGCTATCTCTTCTCATCACACAAAGGGTGGAAAATGATATGTGGAAGCCAATCAAAGTTAGTCGAGGTGGTCCAGCTATTTCCCATCTCGTGTTTGCAGATGACATTATTCTATTCACTAAAGCCTCAACGGATCAAGCTCATCTGATAATGGATTCTTTAAATCAGTTTTGCAAGATGTCAGGCCAAAGTGTAAGCATCCATAAATCAACAATTTATTTCTCCCCTAACACCAACGATAGTATTACAGATTCAATTATTAATCTTACGGGCTACAAAAAAATAAAGTGTATCAGTAGATATTTGGGCTCATTTATTAATCAAGGTCGAGATTTAAAAAACAATTATGCAACTCTTATAGACCGCATTAGAAGTAAGCTTGATGGCAGGAAAAACCAGTATTTGTCCTCTGTTGGGAGAGTGACTCTTGCTAAATCTGTAACTAGTGCTATCCTTGCTTTTCATATGCAAAATAGCTTGTTGCCTGTTACATTGTGTGATGAGGTGGAACAGTTACAACGTGCTTTTATTTAGGGCAGCAACAGTGCTCATTTGGTTTCATGGGATACCATGTATAAATCATTGGAGATGGGAGGTTTTAGGATTATCAACCTTTGGATTCAAAATGAGGCTTATATGCATAAACTTGGGTGGAGAATTCTAACAAGAAATGATGATCTTTGGGTAAAGGTTTTGACTGATAAATATGGAAGAGGTGAATACTTGAGACATGGGATCATATCCAAGTCATATAACTCGAAGTTATGGCGTGATCTTAGTAAATGTTGGAACCGTTTCCTTTCAAGCCTCCATTGGGAAGTAAGAAATGGTGAGACAGCTAAATTATGGATGGATAATTGGTTGGGGCTAGACGAAAATCTTAGCTCTCTTGCTCATCAATCGATTCCCTTGTCGGATATCCATAAAACCATTGCTGATGTAGCCTCTTTAGGAGTTTGGGATACTCAATACATCAAAAATTTCTCGAATGAAGAAATTGTTTCCAAGATTGTATGCCAACCATATGATCTGATCAACAATTTGGAGGATAGGGTTGTTAGGAGTCAGAATCATGTATCTTCCTCTCTTGTTAAAATAGCTTATAGGAACCTGATGGATTTCCCAGCTTCACAGGATAATGCCTTATGGACGAAATTATGGTCTTGGAAAGGACCAAAAAGAATGAAGACCACAATGTGGTTGTCATTGCTCAACAGACTTCCGGTGAGAAGTAGAATAAGCAAATGGAACGGAGGTCCAAATGTGTGCAAAAGTTGATGCAATAAAGAAGAAACTACCATCCATATTCTCCGGGATTGCAAGCATGCTCAAAGCATCTGGAGAGATTGGTTTGGTTGTCGCTTGTAACACCACGTGTTAACCCGGTTTGTTAACATGTCATCGTATTAAGCCACGCTTAATATAAAAATGCGGAATAACTTTTTATGTTCAATTATGACGTCATTATACTTAGCCAAGTTGAATTATTAAAATCCAATTACAAAATATCGTCTGTATGTAAATTGCAAATGACAGCTAACTGAAATACCTCATAACATAGATGTGAGTATCTAAGTCACGGAACTACAACACGTAGTCCAGACAATATCCTGATACATTATTATTTACAACTGGAAACATGTAAAACATAAAGTCAAGTCCATGTGGCATGGACAATCCTCATGCTCACCAAATATGGCAACAAAGCCCAATAGCAGTCTCAACAATAACATCATGAAGCTAAAAGCATAAAAGCAACAGTCAATATCCACCATCCAACATAAGCAGCATAACAGCATATAAATCAGCTAAGCTCCGGCCTCCTGCCGCTAGAGGTCTCAACCCCCGCATTACCTGAACCTGAAATATGTGCCCCAAACATGGGATGAGATCTCTAAACAGAAATCTCAGTAAGATAAGGGGTCCTTAAGGATCTTCCACCCCAAGCTCATTTACATGTGCAATATAAGTTCCAAAAGCAGTTACACAGTATAAGTTCCAAAATAGTGCAATGCAGCAGATAATCATGTCATGTGTGTTATAACAATTCTACTGATCAGAAAAGTGCAAGAATATGTCTATTTCCCACACAGTACCAGCCCATGCTGTACCCGCCCCCAGTACCACCCCATGGCTTCCTGGCTAGGCGAAACACCACATACATATCATAAGCATTTTGCACTTAACAGCTCCATAGCATTTCAATAAAACAGTACATGAAAACACATCATGCATATAAATCATCCCCTCATGGGACATGGTGGAACATACAATGGCTAAACCGAGGACACGAAAGCTTACCTCTTAAGCAATACGTCCAAACCAAGAGCTCACACTAGCTCAAGCCCACAAACAACACAATCACAATCTGTTTATACAGTAAATAATTATCAATAACCATTACTCCAGGTTACATTAAGTGATTAAGGCTTTCCATATCATTTTAAGTCATTTTAGGCAGTTTCTGCAGGAGGTATTCGAATACTCCTGCTATCCAGAAATTATTCGACTACTTTCACTGAAGTATTCGAATACCACATGGTATTCGAATACCCACACCCCAGTATTCGAATACTACCCAGTATTCGACTACTTCTTGAAGGTATCCTAATACTTTTCTTCCCAGAAAAGTATCCTAATACTCCTGCAAGGAGTATTCGACTACCAGTGAACAAGTATTCGAATACTACACGAAAAGTATTCGAATACTTCTTCACCAGAATGCAGAAATACGAACAGTGATCTGCATAATCCCATTTTTAGGGGTCCAAATGCGATTGGGAGTCCAATGACTCCCTAAACAAATATTCATTAACATGTTATGAACTCAGAAACACATTTCTTTACTCAAATGCTTAAAGTTTCTCTTTTTAACCGATTAAACAAGCTTAAAACCTCAAAACGACAAAGGCTATGCTCATAGTATACCTCAAGCTCCAAAACTCCGAAAATGAGACACACAAGGGGCACTCTACACAGCACCAAGGTTCTGACTTTGCCAAGCCACAAAAATACAACACAAGCTTGGACTTTCCACTCAACGATGGCTCCAAGAAGCCTCCAATAGCATGAATAATGGCTCACACCAAGAATAACACCAACTCAGCCCACAAAACCCCCCACAAGACAGAAACCAACTCAGAAACAAGGCACCCTCACCTCCCCACCATGTACTACTAAATGTTTACAAGGTTAAGTGTGAAGAAATCTAAGTAAAAAAGTGAGTTCTTGGCCCTCAAAAAAGCACAAGGGTCCAAGCTTCAAGGGAAGGGACAATGGCGGAAGAGAATCAGCACTCAAGTCACTCACGTAGCAGCCAAATTATGGCCTAGGATTTTGTGCCTTTTAGCTTAAATAGGTCTACTTAAAATAACACTCAGTATTAACATTAACAGCGACGCTTAGCATTTTAATCCCAAAATTTAGATTCTGAACCTACTCATTTTTTTAAGATTTATCATATTTTTATTTTATTTTTCGCAGCACCTTTTCGGTACGCGCTTTTCCATAGCCAGTATCAGTTCTGGCACCAGTTCTCATTATTTTAACTTGAATTTTTTTTTACAAGTCCTATATATTATTCTAGTAACATATATACACTTTTTATAATTTTCTGGGATACTTCATCGGTACGCATTTATACCGAGTAACAGAACCAGTATCTGCACTTTTCGTCAGAAAAGCGACTTTCAGCATTATTACTCACTTACCATGATTATTTAAGCCTCATAATAATCATTAGGGTTTATTATGGAATTATTTCCTAATTTCACATAATTAATTAACTTCCTTAATTAACGGTGCGAGTTCTTACATCGCTTGCCTCACAACTTCTTTAGTTTGGACTTGAGTGATTGGATGCACATGAACTTGTGTGGTTCTTGGGGCCAAACTGATCATACAAATTGGATTGATGTATTCATTCCAACGTGCTAGTATCTAAGGACTGGGAGAAATCAAGATATTCATGATGCAAACTTTCACAGGCCACATAGAGGAAAGTGTGTGATTTCTGATTTTCTTCATCATATTTATGCTGCTAGAAACAAAATTAAGAGGAATATTTAGAGTACGCCTAAAGATCAGAATAAGCAATGGCAACCTCCAGAGCAAGGACGGTTGAAGTTAAATACTAATGGAGCTTCTTCATCTCTTAGAAAGCATGCTAGTTGCGGGGGTCTCATCAGAGATCGTAATGGTACTTTCATTAGAGGCTTCAAACAACAGCTTAGATATATTAACCCATTGGACGCAGAGCTATGGGGAATTCTGAAAGGTTTGGAACTAGCTTGGGGCACAAGAATAAGAAGATTAGTAGTGAAATATGATTATGTGAATGCCACATCCTTAATTCATAGCAGTGATCATAGTCCTAGGGAATCTTATATTGTCTCTCAAATACGAAAGTGGCTTCAAGAGGACTGGACAGTGCAATACAATCATATTTGCAGGGGGAAAAATACTTGCGCTCACTGGATTGCTACTTATCATCATAATGAAGACATGAATGTAGTTGTTTTCAACGGCTTTGCCCCTCTTTACTTACAAAAAAAAAAAAAAAATTGTGCCGAAGAGATTTTTTTACTTATCATCATAATGAAGACATGAATGATCGGTGAGAGAGAGAGACTTGAGGGAAAATGAACTGTGAATAAAAAATGAGGCTGAATAAAAAACAAGGCTGAATAATTTTTACTTATATAAAGGTTAATTTTGTAAATTTGGTCTGCAAATCTCAACAATATTTTAAAATCAACCAAACATGAAATCAGTAAACTTGAGTCAATATTAGTGGGAATATTTTAGTATACTGAACAACTTTTTGATAATATTCATGTGAAAATCACTTTCTCAGCATATTTCTGAAATCATAATTTTCGAGAACAATTTTTTTTTTCATATACCAAACAGCCCTAAAAGAAAATATAAAAATAAAATAAAAGAAAAGAGAGTGTTCCAAAAGCACTGATGTAAATAGGTCGGACTCGGTTGGGATTTGATATAAATAGGACCGGTCTATGACGCAATCTATTGCCTAATGGAAGCAAAATAATAGGTTTGGTCCGTCCTGTTTTTAGATGATTGGAAGGTCTATCTACAAGGCCTACTAAACCTATTATAATTTAAATTGTAATAAATTAAATATGGATTATTGAGAAATTAAAACACAAGAATAATTTTATAAAAAAGCATAAGAATAAACAGTCTCTTAAAAAACTTTTTGAAGTTAAGGAAAGATAAATTATTTATGCAAATTTGAGTATTCAATCTAAAATATGATATATTTTTTTTAAGGGTTCTCCACTTCTGCAACGACAAAATATGAGAAATTTTGTAGCAAACATATTTACACTAGAATCCGCGTGCATATCCTGGTATTTAAAAAAAAAAAATCAGGATTATTTTGATTTTCTATGTGATGCTGCAAAATTTCTTATCTGCAGCAACAGAAAAAGTATTAAAGCTTTTTTTTTCAAGGAAAAAGTGTTTGTCCTTTTAAATTTCACTCTCACAAAAAAGTGGGACCCACACTTTTATTTTATTTTTTGTCCACTCTCTCTCCTGTGGCGGACCCAGAAATTTTTATGATAGAGGGCGAAAATTAAAAATTAAAGTTACAAATATCATTAAAATTAATAAGAGAAGTTAAATATTATAAATATTTTTTAGGGAGGGGCTAATTATTAGGATTAATAGTCTATTGTTATTAAAAATATTATTTTATATATATAATAATAATTATTATCAAAATTTAGGGAGGGGCAACTGACGACCCTTGCCCCTCCCTTTGGTCCGCCATTGTCTCTTTTTCTCATGATCTATCTCTTTCTCTTACTTAAAATGACATAATTTTATATACTTAGAATGAAACACATTTTTCCTTTTTTTTCAATAGCAAACAAATTATTATATGATACTAAAAAGCAACATAAACAATGTTAGTCGGTGCACTTGTAATCATAGGCCAATTGGTGAAACTTTTTTAAAAAATAAATAAATTAATATATACATAAGTTAATCTTTAAATGACTAATTTAAAGCTTTACGGTTCAAGAATTATACGGCCTTTAGTTCATATAATTTTATCATTGAGACCCTGCATCAGTTTTTTGCGGTACAGAAAATGATGCATAAGTTTCACGGCATGCTCTGTGTGCGGTTCAAGGAACAAATGCTTTGCGTTTAACAGACTAATTTTGCTTCTTGTCAAAGGATTTGATGCTTGAAATGAACAATAGCTAGGATATACTATATGACCCACTACATTAATGGTGGTTCATGTATATCATGCACCCAAATAATTCAGGACCAAAAGTTTATGGTAAGAGAAAGACTAATGGTGGTTCATGTATATCATACACTATAAATGGGTATATGAATTACCTTTTCACTCAAGTGACAAGCTACCGATCCATCATGTACTGTTATAATGTCTCAAACATGATGTTAGTGGGGATTCGTGTGTCCATATTATAGAGTCCCAAACAAAAGCTATTTGTAGTGTGTGTATGAGAAGGACCACACAAAGTAGTAACCGAGTCACGAGATTGATATATATATATATATATGATCATGGCCACCAATTTGTAAACCATGATCATAATTGCCTGGAAAGCCACTTGAGTTAATCACAGGATGTGGTTACTATTATGCCTACGTTAAGGAGTCCTGTTCAGCAGTTTAAGACAGAAGTGTTATATCAATGAGTGGGCTACCTTGTACTGCAAAACCATATGCACAAGAAACACCAAATATGATATGATATGATGTCACTTACTCTAATAATTGACTAAGATTTTCAATTTATTACTTACTCTGATATGATATTAATTCGCTAATTTTGGTAATCACCGGGGCTTAAGCATATTTAGACACCACACCACACCACCAAATATGAACTACGTACATTATCACACACAAACAAATACAACTAACATTCACCATATTCAGATCTTTAAATTTGGGCAATTTCCATCCCATGTTCTTGAAAGGACTAGACCATAGTATATATAGTTTTTTTTAAGCATTAAGCCGAATCACGTCCAAGCCACTTTTGTCAGCAAATCGTCCCTTCTGCTGAAGGTTGTAATAGTCTTGGAACTTGATGCTTTTGAACAATGGTTTTTCTTTCTCCAATAGCTCCGGGGCAGGTCCAATTTCCTTATCAAGTGCGGGTCCATTCACCAGCACAAGACTTATCCTAGTGTCTTTGTTGTTGAGAATCGCTCGGTGTAAAACGCTCTTGTACCTCCCGTTACTCACAGCCTAATAATACAGAGGAAATTAAGGAAAGTAAACAATTCTTTCACTCATTATTTAAAAAAAAAAAAAAAAAAGTACTATAAAAGGAAAGCAACGTGATGTTATCATAGAAGAGAAATAAATAGTGACCTCAAGTTGATCATTAATGTTGACAACTAGGCATTTAGGAATGGGATTAACGTTAACCCATTTGCCATCATGCTTAACCTGAAGACCTCCAATTCCATTCTGTGTGAGTAGGGTGATTAAGCCATGATCAGAATGTGCCGGCATCCCCAGAGCAAGGTCTGGCTGTGGACATGGTGGGTAAAGGTTGACAGCAAAGATCTGAAACCCAGAGTCAAAACCTGTTGACTCAATTATGGAATTGGGTTCTAATCCCAAGCTCTCTGTTACTCCTTCAAGCAACTTCCACACCACTGCTCTGACTTTTTGGCAATACTCAAAAGCAACCTCCCTGCAGAAAAAAAAAAAAAAAAAAAAAACTTTTTTAAGGCCAAGAAAGAAACAGTGACAATAGTGCATGCAGAGGAGAGGAGAGAGGGTTTTGAAGTTAATTAATTAATTACCTGTAACCTGGTGGTTTGTTGGGGAAATTGAATTCAGGGTGTGTTATAACCTTGAGATAATCTCTCCAAAAATGATGCTTTTCTGCTTGAGGATGGAAGCTGGTGCCATGCCTGATGGGTGAGAAAGTTCCTTTGTCACCATACTCATTCTTTGCCTCCACAGGCAAATCATGAAACTCTTTTGAGTACCTCATCACTTCTTGTATCAGATTTTCGGGTATTCCATGATTTGTGAGCTGAACAGTGAGCAACACACTTGGGTTTAGTTTAATTTAGTGTATGTAAAGTTTTGTTGGGGGAAAGGAAAAAGGTTGAGGACTTACCATGAAGAAACCCCATTCAGCACAGGCCTTGGCGAGTTCATGGACAGCTGGAGAGTGGATTTGAGGGTCGTGTGAAGTGAGGAGAGAGAAGTCAATGACTGGGATGGAAGATGCAAGCTCGTCAGCGACATCATCACGGGGTTCAGTGAGAGAGTAGTAGGTTGAAGGGATGGGAGAGGCTCCGTTTGATTCTGCAAAGGCTTTGATGCTTGAAATGTCTGATGCATGAACCTTTGGTGGTTCTGATGAGGAAACGGTTGTAGCTGAAGCCATGGATACTTTTTAGTGAGTGAATGAATGGGAGTGATATTTCATTGTTTGAAGATAATGCGAAATTGTCGTCATCTGAGGAAGGTGATTTTGATAATAAACAAAAAATTACAGACAAAATCTGTGTCAGCTTAGCAGGGGAATTGTCCTACCACTAATGGATTCTAACGTCGATGGCTTTAGTTTTGAACTCTTTTCTCCCTCCTCAATTTCACCCCGTCTCTCTCATTTTTTAATCATTAATATTAATTTCCATATACTTTTTTCATTTCCCTCCATGTCCATCAATCACCTTCACCATCAGCATCACCCACTGCCCACTCCATGATCAATTTTCAATTAATTAAGAAATTAATATTTCCTGTTTGTAGTTTTTTTAAGGAAAGAATTATTTTTTTAATTTGTGTAACATCAGTTCTCCCATCATCACTAAATTATTAAATTACTGTAGTTTAAAAGAAAATCAAGTGTGAGATCACTCCATTGAATACTTTTTTTCATCACTTCTTGTATCAGATTTTCAGGTATAATGATTTTTTTTCATCAAAATAATTTTATCAATATTTTAAACACTTTTATATCTTTATGATTTTTTTATATTATAATTTTTTATCTATCTTTCGATTTTACGTAAAATCTCAATTTTAATTAAATTGATATGGGTAGAAGAAACTTGGTGAGGAGGGGGTGACAAAACTACCCCGGACTAATTTTGTTTCGAAAAACATTATATTAGTAAAAACAACAAATTATTTGATATTACAAGTCTACAATGGTGAGTCATCTGTTTCACGTTTCAAGTAAGCAATGCATATGTCGTTTGCATAGACAATGTGGACACACACACAATACAATGTCGTTTGTTTAGCCCGTATAATATAATATTCGCCGTTTTAAAACAGCGAAAGAGACAACACATTGTAGTCGACTCGATCAATCCAAGTGTCCCCTTCGCTCTTCTTGATCATGTCGTCCTTTTACGCAAGTTTGTCAAACTTTTTCCCTTTCAAAACGCAACGATTGCAAAGATCCAAGACTTGATCACGAATTATTGGATTAGAACAACCACAACTAATGCCCCTGCTTTTTTTGCTTTATTTATTTGTTTGATCTATTTGTCTTTGGATTTTAGAAACTCGGATATTTTTTAGTTATTTACCAAAATGTGTTACTTCTCTTAATTTTCTCCATTTTTCTTTATCTGAGGTGATATTAACCAATTCCCTCTTGCCAGCTCTACGCACCTTTTATAATCGTAGTCGCAACATTATTCCCTTCAGTTCAACACAAGACTTTCAGTTAAAAATTGTGATGTGGCATCATGCTATCATCAAAATTCAATGCATGCTTTAATCATATTATTGTGTTAATAAGTTTTATAATTAAAATGCTGTGAGAAGAGTTTTAGCTCAAAATAAGTATTTATTAAATTAAATTAAATAAATGATAAGAGGATGAGATTAGAGTAGTGATAAAATTATTTCTTTATATCTGTAATTACAATCTTATCCCTACGCTCGTTAATGAAAGTTTAATAATAATGGATTTTTTTAAATAAAGTCAAGAGTTCAGAATGACCCTGGGCCTGTATAACGAGGAAGAAAAAGACGGGGAAACATGACAAAAAGAACATTGGAGCTGCGGGGAATCGAACCCCGTGCCTCTCGCATGCGAAGCGAGCGCTCTACCATATGAGCTACAACCCCTTTGAATAGGTGCGTCCAATTATACATTAATGATAACTAGACCATAACCATTACGAACATTTGTAACCAAGATTAACAAATGACAAATATTAGTTTATTGGTTTGGTGTTTGTCATTTTAAATTATATAAGTTATGTAATTTTAGGAGAGAGATAGACACAAAAAATGAAAATCATGGGAGAGAGAAAGTGTGTGATTTTTTTAGTTTAAATTTTAAATCTAAAAAATTATTTTATGTCTATCTCTTTCTTAAAATGACATATTTTTATGTCATTTAAAGTAACAAACACTTAGTCTATATATATATATATAATTGTTTATGCGAGCTGATGTTACTTTTAATATAATTTCTCAAATCATTTTTTATATAAAAAATTAAATATATGAATACATTGTTATGTATACCAATGATCACCCTTCGTTTACTTTGACAAAAAATGTGCAACGTATATTATGACATTTGCAGAAAATATTAAATTTAAAAGAGACGCTAGGGTTGAGAAAAGTTAGACGATAATATTTTTTATTTATTTATTTTTTGGTTTTTAAGAAGGGCGGGAACTTATAATGCACCGATGCTTCAAAATATCTGACGTGTTGTGTCCGACACTCAATAATAAAGTCACGTTAAGGCAGGATTGGGCCTTGGTCCAACCTAATTTTTGAAAATTAGCCATGTTTTAAACGTGGCTAAATCACCATATCTAATTTATAGGCTAATTTTTAAAATTTAACCACGTTTTAAATGTGACAAAATAACCTTAGCTAGGTTTGGCACATGCTGATTTTGTTTAGCCCCGGCTAAGTTTTTAAGTTGGCTCTGCTACTGCCAATACTTTGACACTTTACCATGAGTTGTAGAGACTCAAAAAAGATTCAAAAGTTGCATTGCGTTGTGTTTTTAGTTTTAACTACTAGATTCATTGGATTACGATTATCATTTTATTGAATTTAATATAAATATTTGTGATATCTTATTTTTTCGGAAAATTGATGGGTATTATAAGTTTAGTTTTATTTTTTTGTTAAATTATTGAATATTAAATATAATATATACTACATAACTTAAAAATATTAATTAATATGAAAATGTATCCTAACATGTTGAAATATAATATATTTTAAAATTAATGTGTCGTAATATCGTGTTCTATATCGATGTCTGCGCAACATACGCTAGAAGTGCAAGTGAAAAAATGTGGTTCCATTTAATTTAATATTTTTTTTTATAATTCTCTCTCGATCGCTCTTTTTTTTTTTTTTTTTAGAAGAAATCATAGTGCTTTCGAAAAACTAAAAAAGCGCTCCTAAACAACAGCTACATTAAGGTGCGAGGAAACTCCGACAAGATCATATAGTAAACTCCTACACATATTAATGCAGTGAAGTCTAGAGCGAAGCTAGCAAGCTAACATGCTATTCAGTTATCTCTCTTAAACCATGCTACAAGCCTATAACCAAATTTAAAAATAATTTTTTATGCATTTAATTTTATAAACTTAACTTTGATTAAAAAAAATGAGATTAGAGTAACTAAAATCTTGCCAAACATGTTAGTTTGAGAGACAAACTATTGTTATTTGGGAACAGTGACCAAAGTGCCACTGTTCCACAACTTATTTCTCTAAATGTCAAGCTAACAATACAATTTTCTAATATGCCACGCGAGCAAAATTTTTACAGTACCCAGCGAACTTGGTAGCCAATAATTTTGTTACACGTGACATATTTTGGCAGAAAAAGTTAACTACCACGTGTCCAAGTTCGTTACTACTGGTAGCGAACTTAGTAGCCAATGATTTCGTGACATGTGGCACACTTTTGTTGTAGAAAAAGCTGACTGAACGAAGTTCGCTACCAGGGGTAGCGAACTTGGTGTGCTAGGTGGCACAATCTCATTGCCCGATCAGAATTAATGTTCCAATCACAATAAAAAAACAGAAAATGAAGGAAAATGACAATTAATTGTCATTAATGTATTAATCATAATTAATATACCAATCACAATTAATGTATCAATCGCAATTAATTTTGATCGGTACATTAATTGTTTGTGATATCATTGTTACAAATTCGAACGATGTTTGTGAGAGATAAAATATGACAAATGAGGTGTCATTGGGTAGATCTCGAAAAATTATATGAAATAAAATAAAATATATCTGATTTGGATATCTGAATCAAAAGTTATGGCACTCTGAAGTGATTGGTGATTGGTACATTAATTGTGATTGGTAAAATCAAAAGTTAATCCTATTTGTACGCTAATTATGATTGACACATTAATTGTGATTGCTAATTGACACATTAATTTTGATTGGCACATTAATCAAATTTCCATTTTCCTTCATTTTCTGTGTTTTATTGTGATTGATATATTAATTCTGATTGTGTCACGTGGCACCTAGTTCGCTTGGACCTTTAGCGAACTTGGTGCATGTCAGACACGTGGCACACCTAGTTCGCTGCATGTGGCAGCGAACTTCTCCAATGTGTCAGCATTTATTGCAACATAGTTTGCTACTGCAAGTAGCGAACTTGTTGTCCACCAGAAACGTGCCACATCAGCAAACCAAGTTCGGTCAGCAAACCAAGTTCGCTTGGCACTGTAGTGAACTTGCCCACGTGACATATTGGAAAATAACATTATTCGCCTGACATTTAGGTAAAAAAACTGATGAACAGTGACATTTTGATCACTATTTCTGTTATTTGCATGTTTGCTACGAAGCTATGCTTTGGACTACGCAAATATCCCCCCAACGTGTTCTATGTTTCCCTTGGTGCTCGAGGACGCCGCTTCCACAAATGTTATTTTTTGATTTTCAACGGAAGGGGAGTAAGAAATTTATAGGAAATGATTAAGGATTTTTTTTTTTTTTTTGTAAATAAAGAGGGGCTAAGCCCCAGAAACAGAAAGAAAATACAAATCAGAAATTAACAAGCTAGACATATTTCTAGCATCAGCAACTATAAGTTCCATCAACTGAGGAGGAGGATCTTTAAAAATCTTGAAATGGAGATTATTAGTCTGCCCAGCTTTAGCTAACCAATGAGCACATTTGTTGTTTTCTCTCTTGGTATGAACAAGATGAATAGTCCAATCTGCTTTTAACCATAATCTCAATCTGCTAGTGACTTGAGAGTCCCTAAGATCTTCATGCTGCTCCTTTAACATCTGGATGGCTTGGCTAGAATCAAATTCTAGCTCTATTCTTTTTAATCATGTTCCCCAAAGCAGTTCCAAACCTTTCAGTAATCCCCATAATTCTGCATCAAGAGGATTGCATGAACCTAAATTACAATAGAAGCTTCCCAAAAAGGATCCATTGTGATCTCTTAATGATTAAGGATTTTTAATTGATATGGCCTTGAGTCAGTGTCAATGAGTAATAGGACTCATTTATTCGATAATAAATAATATGGCTTTTTGACCTTAGTAGGTTGATTTTTATAAGGTTTTACCGGAATAATTCCTTGATCAAAAGTATTACCTATATAATGCATAACGACGCGGTACCATGGGAATCACGTTAGAACGTGGCACTTTAGCAACCGCGTTCTTTGCATTTGTTCCTAACGACTGGAACGTGATACCCTGGCAATCACGTCCTATTCCCAAGACTACTGGAACGTGATACCCTGGCAATCACGTCCTATTCCCAAGACGCGGTACACTCTCAGCCGCGTGTCAGTGCGTCCCATCCCAAAAAAAATTCAATAGAAAGCGGTAGTGTATATGTCGCGTTCCAAGTTACAAGTCAAGTCGGAGTCAAGCACATATATATGTTTCACCTAAAATGTAGGCATATTGATATATTCATTGTAAAAGAGTTCATAAAATCCAATAAATCAAATAGTACCCAATCTTATACCTCTGTTTTGTGTTTGGTCTGCTTTCCCGATTTCCAATATGTGAAAGAAACAATTTAACAATTTAATCCAAAATTTCAACGTGATGAGTGAGAGTTTTTTTTAATGATTTATGTTAAGGTAAACAAAAAAAATAGAATCCATGCAAAATTCATACTTCAAACCCAAAGGGCTTTCGTATGAGTGAGTGTGTAAGTGAATAACTTGTTGCTTTTATTGGATTTCTGGAACTCTTTTACCGTGAATATATCAATATGTTTAAATTTTAGGTGAAATATATATATATATGTTTGACTCTGACTTGACTTGTAACCTGGAACGCGACTTATACACTACCGCTTCCTGTTGAGTTCTTTTTGGGATGGGACGCACTGACACGCGGCTGAGAGTGTACCGCGTCTTGGGAATAGGACGTGATTGCCAAGGTATCACGTTCCAGTAGTCTTGGGAATAGGACGTGATTGCCAGGGTATCACGTTCCAGTCGTCAGGAACAAATGCAAAGGACGCGGTTGCTAAAGTGTCACGTCTTAACGTGATTCCCATGATACCACGTCGTTATGCATTATATAGGTAATACTTTTGATCAAAAAATTATTCCGGTAAAACCTTATCAAAATCAACCTACTAAGGTCAAAAAGCCAAATAATATGCTAAGTTTTTTTTAATTTAAATGATTAAAATTGAAGTCTTTCTTATTTAAATAATTAAATTAATACTAGAATTAGTTTAAATCCAAAATAAGTCAAATTTTAAGTTTGTCGATTTTATTTTAAATACAAGTGGGAATTGAACCCATCTTAATATATCAAATCTTCGTCCAAATTTTGGAAACTTTGTTGACGTGTCAATCTGTCCTTGCTTTTCAGGTTTGTGTTCACACTTGGCAGATTTTGAAATGTTTCTTCTTTTGGCAACTTTCAAAATTCGAATTTTTAAATTCATGGGTGGAAAAAATAATTCAATTTTATGTGGTGGAAGACAGTTGTATTGCCACTATTTTTTCATGGATAAGTGGAAAAGTAATAATATCCCATTACTTTTTGCATTGGTAGGTGGAAAAGTATTCAAATTCAAAATTTAAACTTAAAGATGATAAAAATGTTCATCATTAATATCTCTCTACTTTCTGCATAGGTAATTATTAAAAAACAAAATTATTTTGTGTATAAATAGGATATGTGTTACTGGATCTTTTTATTTGGTAATTAGTTTTTGTGCATATGTTTCTTCTCTTCTCTATCTATTTATCTTCTTCGTCTTCTTAAGTTGTTCTTCTATTCGATGAACATATAATATTTTTCATTCTTTTTGTAGCACTATTGTAGAGTAAAGCTGACGGGATGATTTGGAATCACTAGAATATGAATTTCTTTACTTCCTCATAGGAAGGTATGACATTCTTCTCTATCTTCTTTTTTTTTGTACAATTCTCTATCTTTTTTTCTTCTACGAGTATTTTTTCCATAACACAATATCATGAACGAGATGATATAATAAAATGTCTTTACTTTTAAATAATTAAATATTTATGTTTAGCCTTCATTGTCTGTGCTTTGTGGGCACCATCTCAGAATTCAACACGGTAAAAATTTCTCTTTTATCTTAAAGTTCTTATTTTTTCTATTTGTAATACCTACAAAAGCAAGATGAGTTTTTTCTTTTATTTTTTTTATCCATACATAATTTGTTTCTCACTGTTGTTGTTGCTCTTTAATTTATTTTTGTTCTTGACAAATATGTTTACCGTGGTGGTGGAAATGATGAGTTTGGTATGAATGATACTATTTCGACCTCATAAAACCATCATCTATTTCTTTAAAGGATGATTGAAGTGTGTCTGATGCTAGACCAGTGCAACCCAACAACATAGTTTCAAATGGTGATTTAGAAGAAGACAAGATAGAATAAGCTAGAATGTTGCTCTAATTCTATACTTTTGTTGCTAGAATTTTGTTCTCACATGTTTGTCTTGAATAAGCTACATATCTTTTAATATTCCTTAAACCAATAATTATTATAGTTGTTACATATATTAGTCTATTAATTATTAAAATTCTCCAAATTTAACTCAACAAAAATGAGGAGCCATTCAAATATTATGTGAAAAAAATCCTAACTATAAAAAAGATAAGTGGTGTTTGCTACAACTATTTACTTGGAGGAAGATGATGTTGAACATTCACAATGGAGACAATTTATTAAACATAGCGTAAGAGTAATATTTAAGTTTAAGAAACATAAATATATTAGAATGAATCACCATTCAATGACTAAATTGACCATAATGTTTAAGTCAGTTCATTATAGAAACAACAATGGAATTTTTTTTTTTTTTTTTTGATAACAACAACAATGGAATTTTAAAAGTTGTTAAAAGGAACAAAACCACTAATTATTATAACTAATAGGATTAATAAATTTTTTGGGTCTAAAAATAATAATATTTATATTTACCAAAAAGAATAATTATTATTATGTCTATTCAGCTTAATTATTATATTATACCTATTAGTAAACTTTTCAAATTCAAAATTAAAGTAACTCAATAGGTGTGAAAAAAAATTCAACATTCTTTGGTCAGGCAAACAGCTATGTTCTTCCATTATTTTTTATATCGAAAATTGTTAAATCTATTAATAATATAGTTGGCAAACAATTGTATTATTCTACTATTTTTTTGCATCGAAAATTATTAAACTTATTAATAATATTTATTATTATGTGTATTAGAATTAATTATTATACCTATTATGATTAATTAATTTTTTTTTACAAAAATAATATAAAGTAATAAATTTGTTATTAATGTTTTTGTTCTGGGGAAGATTTGGAAGTTATTATCAGATATTGACTTCATTATTACATTGGAAGTTCCAAGAAGGATAATAAAAAATGAGTGGATGTGTTGGGAAAACGCGCGCATATGGCTATAGCAACCAAAATAGGCATTTAATATTAATTTTGGAAGACACTTTTGACACGCCACTCGGCGCACGTTAAAGTGGTATATGATTATAAATAATACTTATTGCACAATAATAATTTATATATATATATATAATACTTATTGCACAATAATAAATTTTATATCTTCTTCATTGGCAGTTAGGTTTGAATTAAAATGTAGATATATACAAGGGTAGATTGAATTAATTTTAAAAATAACGTAAAATTGTTACGTTTTCTTATAATATCCAGCCCGGCCAAAATAAAAATATTAAATAAAAATAATGCAAAACTGTTACAGTTACTTATTGCACAATATTTATTATGTACAGACTTCTATGCATGTTTCCCTTTATTGTTTGTATAAAAAATTGTTAAGCCTATTAATTTATTATTATGTCTATTCGGAGGGAAAATATTTACTACCTAAAATTTAAACTTTTTAAATTTGAATTTTGAACTTGAGAGGTGGGAAAAGATTCAGCATTTAATATTGTCCACTACTTTCTGCATGGAAAATTATTAAGTATATTAATGATAGTTATTATTATGTGTATTAGGCTTAATTATTATACCTATTAGAATTAATTATAAAACTGAAAAAAAGATATGTAAAAAATAAATTTAATTTTAACAAAAAAATATTACTTAAACGAAAAAATAATTAAAATTATAAAAATATACTTTAAAATAAAGTAAATTAAAATCTTAACTTAAAATAATGATACAAAAAGAAAAAAGAATTCGTACAAGAAACTTTTAAAAAAATACTTAAGATAAATATTTTAAATATATATATATTTATATGCATATAATATAAATTAAAAGAGAAAAAAATTATTTTTTAAAAGTATGTATAATTAATTCTATCAACATGTTGAATTTTAAAATTAAATATATTAGAAAGAAATCAAACATTCATTCATTTGATGTAACAATATAATTAACACAATTTCCTATGTCGTGAATGATTACCTAGAAGCTATTACTTGGAGAATTTGCATAGACTTCTATGCATGTTTTCCTTTTTTTTGCATACAAAATTGTTAAGCCTATTAATTTATTATTATGTCTATTGGGAGGGAAAATATTTAATACTTAAAATTTAAATTTTTTAAATTTGAATTTTAAACTTGAGAGGTGGGAAACGATTCAGCATTTAATATTACCCACTACTTTCTGCATGAGAAATTATTAAGCATATTAATGATAATTATTATTATGTCTATTGAGCTTAATTATTACACCTATTAGAATTAGTTATAAAACTGGAAAAAAAGATATAGATAAAATAAATTTAATTTTAATAAAAAAATATTTAAAATTATAAAAATATACTTTAAAATAAAGTAAATTAAAATCTTAACTTAAAATAATGATACAAAAAGCAAAATGAATTTGTACAAGAAACTTTTTAAAAAATACTTAAGATAAATATTTTAAATGTATATATACGTATATATATACATGTATGTAATATAAATTAAAAGAGAAAAAAATTATTTTTTAAAAGTATGTATAATTAATTCTATTATCATGTTGAATTTTAAATTTTAAAATTAAATATATTAGAAAGAAATCAAACATTCATTCTTTTGATGTAAGAGTATAATTAACACAATTTTCTATGTTGTGAATGATTACCTAGAAGCTATTACTTGGAGAATGTGCATAGACTTCTATGCATGTTTCCGTTTATTTTTTGCATAGAAAATTGTTAAGCCTATTAATTTTTTATTATGTCTATTGGGAGGGAAAATATTTAATACTTAAAATTTAAATTTTCTAAATTTGAATTTTGAACTTGAGAGGTGGGAAAAGATTCAGCATTCAATATTGTCCACTACTTTCTGCATGAAAAATTATTAAGCATATTAATGATACTTATTATTATGTCTATTTGGCTTAATTATTATACCAAAATTAATTATAAAACTAGAAAAAAGATATGCATAAAAAAATTTAATTTTAATAATAAATTATGAATTAAATGAAAAAATATTTAAAATTATAAAAATATAATTTAAAATAAAGTAAATTAAAATCTTAACTTAATGTAATGATACAAAAAGGAAAAAAATTTCGTACAAGAAACTTTTTAAAAAATACTTAAGATAAATATTTTAAATGTATATATATATATATACATATATATATATATATATGTATATAATATAAATTTAAAAAGAAATTTTTTTTAAAAAAAGTATGTATAATTAATTCTATTATCATGTTGAATTTTAAATTTTAAAAAAATATATTAGAAAGAAATCAAACTTTCATTCTTTTGATGTAAGAGTATAATTAACACAATTTTCTATATCATGAATGATTACCTAGAAGCTATTACTTGGAGAATGTGCACGGACTTCTAAGCATGTTTCTCTTTATTTTTTGCATAGAAAATTGTTAAGGTTATTAATTTATTATTATGTCTATTCGGAGTGAAAATATTTAATACTTAAAATATAATCTTTTTAAATTTGAATTTTGAACTTGAGAGGTGGAAAAAGACTCAGCATTTAATATTGGCCACTACTTTCTGCATGGAAAATTATTAAGCATATTAATGATAGTTATTATTATGCCTATTGGGCTTAATTATTATACCTATTAGAATTAATTATAAAACTGGAAAAAAGATATGCATAAAAAACTTAATTTTAATAAAAAAATTACGAACTAAACGAAAAAAATATTTAAAATTATAAAAATAAACTTTAAAATAAAGTAAATTATAATATTAACTTAAAGTAATGATACAAAAAGGAAAAAAATTTCGTACAAGAAACTTTTAAAAAAATACTTATGATAAATATTTTAAATGTGTATATATATATATATATGTGTGTGTATATAATATAAATTAAAAGAGAAAAAATTATTTTTTAAAAGTATGTATAATTAATTCTATTATCATGTTGAATTTTAAATTTTTAAAAAATATATTAGAAAGAAATCAAACTTTCATTCTTTTGATGTAAGAGTATAATTAACACAATTTTCTATATCGTGAATGATTACCTAGAAGCTATTACTTGTAGAATGTGCACAGACTTCTAAGTATGTTTTCTTTTATTTTTTGCATAGAAAATTGTTAAGGTTATTAATTTATTATTATGTCTATTCGGAGGGAAAATATTTAATACTTAATAAACTTTTTAAATTTGAATTTTGAACTTGAGAGGTGGGAAAAGATTCAGCATTTAATATTGCTCACTACTTTCTGCATGAAAAATTATTAAGCATATTAATGATAGTGATTATTATGTCTATTAGGCTTAATTATTATACCTATCAGAATTAATTATAAAACTGGAAGAAAGATATGCATAAAAAACTTAATTTTAATAAAAAATTACGAATTAAACGTAAAAAATATTTAAAATTATAAAATATATTGATAGATATAAAAATCTATTACATGCCTATATAAAAATGCTGACAGTTAGAGGTGACAAAATAAGCTCGGTCCGGAGGGCCGACCCGCCCATGCTCACCAACACTTTTTTATATCTATTATTATGTTTATTGTCTAACTACAGAAAACATAGATAGATAATAATCTAGACGCAACTATAAGAATCATTTTTGTGGATAAATATAAAAATATATTACATGCTGATATAAAATGCTGACAGTTATAGTTGGCGAATTGGGCTTAGTCCCGAGGGCCGGCCCACCCTGTGCACCAACAGCTTTTTTTTATTCTTATGTTTATTGTCTAATTATATAACACATAGATAGATAGTAATCTAGAGGTAACTATAAGAAACTTTTTTTTGTGGATAAATATAAAAACCTATTACATGCCGGTATAAAATGCTGACATACATATGTGGCTAAATGGGTTCGGCCCGGAGGGCCGGACCACCCCGCCCGCCAATATTTTTTTTCTTATGTTTACTGTCTAAATATAGAAAATATAGACATATAGGAATCTAGATGCAACTATAAGAAATTTTTGTTGTTGATAATAGATATAAAAACGTATTACATGCTTATATAAAATGCTGATAGATATAATTATTTTTATTTAGAATTTATCAGAATTGCAAGCGTAGGTTGGACTATCTTTAATTTACCTTGAAGTCAAGCACAATATGTCAATTTTTTTGTTCTTCGTATGATGCACGATTTGAATCTATTATAGACATCATTTGACATTACATTGAAATCAGTTTATCAGAATTGCTCTTTTCTTTGTGCAACACATATGCAATAAACTATTATTTCCATATTCGATGTCATTAATGTAACATTATTAAAGTCTTTTCCAGACTACTATCAAAATTAACTTACGACTCTCTTACATATTATATCTACCCGGTAAATTATTTTTTGAATTATTGTGCGCTATAAAATTCCAACTAACAATCTAATTTATATTTTACGCTAACTTTTACAAGACAAACAAACCGATTTTTTTCTCCGTGCATCGCACGGGTAATCAACTAGTAATCTAATACAACCTATCTAAACTTCTTACCACTAGATCAATTCTAGTGACTTAGTTTGTCTGTTTTTATTGATAATTGTCTAAATGATCACATCTTTTAGGGGTGTTCATTAACTGATTCAAACCGCGGTAACCGAACAGAAAATTCAAAAATCGAATTAACCGAAAATTGAAAATTAAAAAAAAACCGCAAAATTTAATTGATATGGATCAATTTTTGAATTGGTTGGTGAAAATCGATCTAATGCAAACCGATCCAATGATTCTCCAACCTTATCATCTACTTACTTGGGCATTTCTCCAATCATAGCCCAAAAATCATATACCAAAATTTTAAATCCAAGATCCATTAATCCATCATGTTGGAGAAAGTGGATTGTGCTTTATCTATATGTTTTTTTTGGTAAGATACATAATATATTTTTATTACATGATTATTGTTGTACAACACTCCTGCGATGAAAATTTGGGTTACTTCGTATCTCAGGCTTTTCAAAAAATCGAAAACCGATCCAATCCAAACCGAATAAAATTGGATTGGATTGGATCGGATCAGATTTGAAAAAAATCCAAATCGAATGGATGATTACATGATTAAACTAAAGGGATTGGATCAGATGATTTTTGCTTTCAAAATCGATCCAATCTAGACTGCGAGCACCCATAATATCTTTTACCATTTTTAATTAATCTTATAAACTATCATACTTAGAAAATTCATTTTATCTCAAATTTTGTTCAAATAAAAATTAAATTTTGAAAATTCAAATAATAATTCAACATGTTAAACTAAAATCCAACACCATTATACTTTGATATGTTAGTTACGGTGCAACCCCTAATTATCAATAATATTGTACGATATATACGATACAATTCATAAGCTCAATAATACGTATAGTTAGATATATCCGAAAAGAATATTTAACTAATGATACGATATTATATATTATATATTACGATACGATACATATCGTGTATCATATGATATGAAAATTAAATCAAAATTTATAATTTTTAATATATATACTTAAAAATTAATTTAAAAAATTTATATTAATAAAAAAAATAATTAAATAAATATTCTAAATCTCTAAGGAATAAATATTATAAATTTTTTTACATTTTTGGATTCGGTACAATTTAACATACATGATACAAAAAAAATAGTGAACACGATACAATATATTAAACAATCTTGGTACAAACAACCTAGTAAACATGATTTAGGCCTCGTCCAGTGATATCCAAAAGAATCATGGGTACTTATAAATAGCAATATTATAGTACTATCTCGAATTATGTACTGTTTGTATCCCCCTTGTTGATGTTCCAGATTTCAGTTAACTTAAACCCTACTCCACTCACATTCCAATTCTGAACTCGCGAGTTAGCCATGGCGATTATCTCTGATTTCCACGAAGACGAGCAGAAAGAGACTCAATCCAAAACCAAAGCCTCCCCATCACATTCTTCTTCGTCTTCGTTCAGTGCGAGTTTTGATCGATCCAATCCCGTTGCGTTTCTGGAGAGAGTCTTCGAATTCATCTCCCAAGAATGCGACTTTCTGGAGACAGAGACGGCCGAGAAGGAGGTAGCGTCTTTGGTGCGCGCCGTGGGAGAGAAGAGGAAGAAGAAGAAGAGAGAGGAGCTGAAGGCCTCGGAGGAGAGAGAAAAAGCTGAGAAAAGGTTGAAGGAAGAGAAGGAACTCAAAGTGGAAGACAATAAGAACGAGGAAAGCGGCTCCAGAGGTAAGTTAAAAAAGAAAATGGATCAATGTGCATTTTTAGTTTGCTCTTGCATTCTTTCTTCTTTTTTCCCCCTTTTGTTTGTGCTGAGCTGATTGTGTTGCATTTGCATTATTATGAATTCTGAGGGAATAGCCATACTTCAATGGTAAATTATTGCCTGTATATCGTTTATTGGTTTGGTATTTTATATTTGTAGTGGCAACGTACGTGATAGGTATTAAACGTGTTAGCTTGGGAGAGTGATTGTGATGTACTTCTGCGCTGATTGTGATGGGTTTTAATGTTGATGAATCTTAGGACAAATGACATTATTTGAAAGTTTTGCAACTTTAAATTCATTATTTTATATAAAATGTTGTCATAGAATTTGTGGGAATTTCATGAAGAAAGAGAGTTGCAGAAATACCTATTTGTGGTTATGGGTTTTGTGGAGAGATCCCAAGATTTCTCTACTTTTGGTCATGAATAAATTCTAGGAAAATATGTTTTTTTGCTCTCTGCCTACCTACTACCTAGCGCCTGGGCGCTCAAGACTCAATGCATAGGCACGGGAGACAAAGGGCAATTTCCGATGCACGAGGCTCGTCAACTTTGCGAGGATAGGGGTGATAGTCGATTGTTCGCAACCTTATCTTTGCATTTTTGCAAAAAAGTTGTTTCCCAAATTCGAACCCATGACCCAGACTCAACACATTGGCACTAGAGACAAAAAAGAAGAAAAAGAATACTCCATCCATTTAACATTGTGATTCTTAGCAGAGGATTTTAACATAAATATAATTTTAGCATAATTCTGAGTATTACATGTTATTAAGAATGCACAAAATGAGGTTAAATGACATATGCACTCATTATTAATATGTAAAGTATGCGCATACAATTATTCTCAATAATATCATGAAGGTTATATGCATAGTCTATGTGATTCTTATATAACATGATTATATGAAATACTACAATAATAGCATTATAGCATGATATTGATACAATGTGAGCATGACATTCCAAGCATATGACATCAATAAATTAACATGATATCATGAATTGAGCATGATAAACTATGCAAATATGTCATATGAAAGACATTATTTTGTGAGAAAAATGATCCCAAATGTTTGGTGAATCTCGATAACGAATAATCCCCAAAGGTTGGGTGACCTTGGCTGGTATTTTCGCATTACTCCAGGATAGAGATAATCCCATATGGGGGGATGACTCTCAACAAGATCTCCAATGATTGGGTGACTTTTGGAATGTACCTTCCTATACCAAAGTTGCTCTAGAGGATTGCTATAAGGATTCAAATAATCAATAGGCAAGTGGGATGCCTTTGCAATGATTATGGGCTCTAATTACAGAAAGAAGAAGTAGTGTGAAATGAAAGGCAAGCCAGAAATGAGAATGAAATGAAAGATCTGAAATGACATTAAAATGAAAGGCCAGAAATGGCAAGACAGAAGAGAATAGATGATGCCAAGAAATGAAAATAAATGAAAGTTATGCTGCATTAATCATGCATTTCACTAAAGCTAGTAATTTTAAGATTGTTTATTCGCATTGTTTCCAACTTTCCATATCATTGATTTGTATGTTGAACATGCATAGAATGTTTATACGTCACTTTATCCTATGTTTATATGCAATCTGAATGTTTATTTAAGTCAAAAATACAAAAGTGAGATTTTTTGTGATTTACTAAAGCTGGAAGTGGTCATATTTGAAAACTCAAAATCCGTGAGAATTCATTTCTCATTATTATTCTCTTTATTTTCTGCGCCCTTTAGAGAAAAAGTCCTTCAGATACCAAAGGGGATATGCATAATAATATTGTAGTGGCCATGCATTCTATTTTCTAAAATAATAGTTTGGATTTGAATGTTGATATTGGCTTTGCTTTTTTGGTAATTAACTAACTTGTCACCTGTAGGACAAGATGTATGTTGGAGGTCCTAGTGCTATTTTGTTGCAAATATTGTATTAATGGTTAGACAAGTGACATGATAGTTAATCTGTTATGTAAGCATGTTTTTAGTCAGCCTGTACTGGTATTGCATTGTGGAGTGGTGTAAATTTAAATGTTTTGCTACTACCAAATTATTATATTGTGTAATTCAAATGCAAAAAATTTCTGTTGTGAAATATAACCTTAACCAAGTTATAAGATAGGTGTGACAGTTCTAAGCTAGCTAGGGGTGTTACATTTGGTGGTATCAGAGCAGTTGGACTAGGTGGCACTAAAATAGTGAGTCAATGTAGTATCAGAGCAGTTGGTCTATGATGTTTATTGTGATTTCTCTATACCTTGATTTCGGAGTAAGAAGACTAATTACCTCAATACAATGTTCAATATGGCAAGTCATAGACAAGGACGTTCTGCATGAAATGCTAGCATAAATTTCATGGTACATGTTTTTGCTCAGGTGTAAAATGTCTTGAGGGAGCAAGCAGCTGCCACAAACAAGATCTTTGAGCAACTACAAGGGAACAACAATCATGCTCCAAGTGGAAATTATGGAAACCATGCATAACAAGTAGCAACCGGAGGACTTAAATTGTTATTTCTGGGGATTAGTGGAGTTTAGGAAGAGTAAGCCTCCTTCATTTAAGGGGGAGTATGACCTGGTAGTAGCTACTGATTGGCTGAAGGAATTAGCGAAATTTATTTGAGTCTTAGAATGTATGGATATGCAAAAGGTGAATTTTGCAACTTTTATGTTAGTCGGTGTGGTGGAGCATTGTGCCCACACTGCACATGTCAGTTGGAGCGTATATGGCAAAATTTGAGGAGTTGGCAAAGTTGTTCTCATATGTGAGGAATCAACATGATGAGGAATGGGTGACTGCAAAATTTGAATCAAGTTTGAAATATGAGTTGAGGAACATAGTAGGAGCTTTGGAGATAAGGGATTTTTTGGCTTTGGTTATACATGTCGTATTATAGAATAGAATTTGAGGGATGTGGAATCTGACAAGCAGAAACAAGGTTGGTGGAAAAGAAAGAGGGAGGAAGATAAGCAGAAAGGGGGACAGATCTATATTTCAGCCCCAGGAAATAAGTACAAAAGAGATTTAAATAACGGCAAACAGATACAGATTAGCAATAGAATTCCCACATGTCCTAAATGTAAGAAGTCCTAGAGATGCCATAGGTGATATGCATAGCAATCTTGGAGTGGCGCATCTTATTTTCTTAAATAATAGTTTGGATTTGTAATAATAATTGTATGTCAGTATTAGCTTTGTTGTTTTGGTAGTTAACTTTAACTTGTCACCTGTGGGATCAGATGTATTTTAGAGGTTGTAAATATCTTATTAGTGTTGTTGACAGGTGACAGGATAGTGAATCTATTATGTAAGCATATTTTTAGTCAGCATGTACTGGTATTGTATTGTGGAGTGGTGTAAATTTAAATGTTACGTTACTACCAAATTATAAGTAACGTATTTTGTAATTCAAACATGAAAATTTTCGCTGAAAAACATAACCTTAACGAAGTTATAAGTAAGTGTAACATTTCTAAACTAGTTAGGTATGTTAGACTTGGTATTTTGAGTTTTACTTTAATTTATTTCTTTTCTTTTCTTTTCTTGTTTCGATACCTGGACAGTTCCAAACAAAGGTAACGGCCTGGATTTGGAAAAATATTCTTGGACGCAGACTCTACAGGAGGTTACTGTGAATGTTCCAGTGCCAAATGGAACCAAATCAAGGTTTGTCATCTGTGAGATAAAGAAAAACCACCTAAAAGTTGGACTCAAGGGCCAGCCCCCAATTATTGAGGTCAGTGTTTTCCCTATTATAGCATTCATTATTAAAAGGTGTTTCCTACTTAAGTTTTTTTTTTTTTTGTGTGTGTGTGAATGATCTTATCATGTGTCAAAGTTGATATTTTTTATCTTTAATTTTTAGTAATGACTCTGGTGATATGTGAATTTAAAAATTTGCAGGGGGAGTTATACCGGCCTGTCAAGCCTGATGACTGCTATTGGAGCATAGGTACAGCACTACTTGCAACAATGAATAATCCTTTGAAGGGGCAATAATCCATTAACATATTAGTGAATTTGATTTTTTAAAACACTAAAAATTCCGAGGTTGCATCATTCTGAATTATCACATAATTGTGTGCATGCATGAGCTAATATTGGGGTGTGATTTGGATTTTTTTGTTTATTGGTGAGGAGTCATGACCTCTTCATATTTTACCCATTACATCGAAACCTATTTTGCAGAGGATCAGAGTGCACTTTCTATTCTTTTGACTAAGCATGATCAAATGGAGTGGTGGAAATGTCTGGTAAAAGGTGATCCTGAAATTGATACCCAAAAAGTTGAACCTGAGAACAGCAAACTTTCTGACCTGGATCCAGAAACTCGACAGACTGTCGAAAAAATGATGGTAACTAATTGATGATATTTACTTTAATTGGTTATATAACTTTAGAGTTGTTTTTGGTCTGTCATCATCATCAATTCCTTAGATCCTTTTGTTGTTTAGTATCCATCCATCCTTCTGTTGGAGTTAAACTGTTAAAAATTATACCATATTAAGTATTTGGTATGTTTACTTCAAGCTGTTTATCTTGTAATCCGTTGAAGATATGTTAGCTGAATGAATATGTGCAACCGGAATTTGCTAAGCCTCAGATCAAAAGGATGAAGAATTGAACCCTTTTTCATATAGCCTCAAGATATATGCATCTGCTGACATTGCTTAGGATCTGAGGATGTTTCTTTGCGGGTTGGTTTACAATTTTGTTGTACTGCGATACAGTTTGATCAGAGGCAGAAGTCTATGGGCCTCCCTACCAGTGATGAGCTCCAAAAGCAGGAAGTTTTGAAGAAATTTATGGCTGAGGTGCACACTTGACTTTCTTACTGACTTGTCCTCATTGATTTCCCATCATAAGTTGCCTGACTGATCACCAAAATCTTCTAATGTTTATTGGCTATGTTCTGCAGCATCCAGAGATGGACTTCTCGAGTGCAAAAATATCATAAACGGTGCATTGCTCTTGGCTTGGTTTTTAATGGTCTGGCCTTACATGCAGCCTTGTCCCCCCTTGTATCTTATGTCGGTGGTACCTATGGTTGATGTTTATTATTTTGCTATCTCTTTTTGGGTTGAGAATACAATGGACTTAATAATAGTTGATCTTGTGGTTGAAGAATTTTCAGTGCTAATTATAGTATAAATATTATGTCTTTTAAATATCATGTCTGAGTAATTATTTTCGATGCTGTTCTGGTCTGAAGGTTAGGTCTATTTTTATTTTTATTTTTGGTAAGTAGGTCTATTTTTTCAATGACTGGGAGTGAGGAATTACATGTAGGGTTAGGCGTTTAATTAAAAAACCCAAGCTAACCATAAGCTGCTTATGTCCTAATTCTAAACAAGTAATATCCATGAATGAAGCATGAGGAGTGGATAATAAAAATAAAACATGAGAACAAAATAAAACATGCCCCAGCATTCGGAAGTCCATAAGGGGAAACCCAAAAGAGTTTCTGTTTTATGTTTCATGTATGATGATTTAGTGATTTTTGAATCTATCACTTTATGCATAGTTCCTTGGTACTTCTAGTGGTTTTATAAAAGAGATCCACTTGAGTTGCCGTTGTGTTGAGCAATCTGTCGAGCTGCTTTATGCAAGCATCAAGTTGGCGTTGAGCAGTGTATGGGTCTTGTTGTCTCACGGAAGTGTTCACAACTTTGAAGTGTCTAAACTCAACAACAACCACCAATCAAATTCCATTTTTTTCTTTTTTCATTCTAGATTTAATACCATAAATTTGTTGGGAATTCTTGAATAATAATAATAATAATAAAGGAAAAGGCAATACATGATGGGACTACTACTAATGCCCAAAAAAGTAACGCACTAAAGGTGCTTGAATGTCTCATGTTACCAAATAGGTCGTGTTTGTATCTACATTTTTCATGGGAAAAATCAACTTCTTGCCTTTTCTTTGTCCTTCACGTTGTCTACTCTAGTATATATGGCTTTAATGTTTCTAAAGTGAATGTAGATAAGTTATCTATATTCTCTTTCAAAACGACGTCATTTTGGGTTGAAAAATTAAAAAATTATAATAAAAAAGAGTATTATAACCCTGAAATAAATTATAATTACAAAAATATCTTGATTTTCGTCTCAAAACGATATCATTTTGAGCTCACTGTAGATAAATTATCTACTGGACGGTAGAAAAAGCCAACCTTAGTATATTCACGCTTTATGCTTTGGAATAAAACCAGTCTATGACCCATGACTTCGCAGAATAAAACTAGTCTATGACCAATAGCAGATGATTAACTTTAGTGCCAATAAGAATATTAGTTTGTTCTGGCTGAGTGCTCAGAAATTTAAATAATTCATAAATGTTACGTTTTAAGCCCAAAAAAAAAAAAGCTGTGAAGATGATAATAATATTATTATAAATTTATTAATCCGAAATGGAAGTTCCTACAACAAAAGAAACCGAGAAGAAAAGTCAATGAGAAATAAAGGGCCTGCATTATTTATTTATTTTAATAATTTCAACCTTTTATAAAGATGCGCTATTATTCGAATATCTGCTCCGTAATATTGTCTGGCGTGCTTAAATGTAGTTGGTTGGTTGTTATATTAATTTTAGTCCATTTCATAAAACTGTAAATACAGCAGTAAATCTATTTTTATATATTAAAATAAAATGTATTTATTTATAATAACTCTTTTTTAAAATTTCTTCTTTCTTAATGAAGAATACATATCAATTTTACTTTACACATCTCTCTTACTATTTTACTAGGGATACAAAATTAGAGACATGGAAAGAGAGAATTTCAGTCATACCAGTAAATACAAAACGCATAAGAGTTTGCATTATTATATATTTAATTTTTTGTTTTTTTTTTGTGTGAGCCCATTTCTCGATCTCTAGACATTTTTGTTTTGGACACGAACATGGAGGGTTCAAGGGCTTCCTGGGCCCATAACCCAGCATGTTGTGTCCTTGTGGGATAATTACAATTCAATAGAATGGAATTAAGTTGAAGATGTGGACAAATCTGGAACTGGAAGTAAAACCATACTCCTTGTCTCCTTACACATAGCAACCACGGGGAGACACGTGCCTCTTTTGCCACATGTCCCTTTCCACATAAAGGTAGATGATAGCAAACGGTACCTTCAATTCAACCCATTGTCGGGTTCTCCTGTAAGGCCATTAACCTTATGGTCCATATCATTGCATATAAACCACTACAAGAAAAAAGTTTATTTGTGACAAAAAATTTCGGCACAAATGATAATTTTTGACACAAATAATCAAATTTCGTCACAAATAATTTGCGACTCATAAATTTGTGACGAAATTTCATATGTAGTGACAAAATTTACGACACTAATAAGATTTTTTCTTACAGTGAACCCATCATTATTCTCCAAGTTCTGAGAGTGATACGCTTTTGTATTTTCTTCTATATTCAGTTTTGAACCCAAAAGATCAAAGTTTAATGATAATTTAAAACTGTATTTATTTTGAATAATTAACCAATTATTTTTATTTAATGAATTACCCATTAAATAAACTTTTCAGTAATCTTCAGTCTAAAATAAAACTATTCACGAAATTAGAGAGTTATGTTATGATGACCTCCTATGTGACATGTATAATCACTGCCTCGAGAAATTCTTCTTTCTTTTACAAGGAAGAATATTTCTCTATAATCTTTAATGGGACCTTTATATTTAATATAACCACCTAAACTCAAAGGCTATGATCTTCTATGGAGGAAGAAATCTCCCCACCGAGAAGGAAAGAATTTCTTCACTTACTGAGCACTAAAATAACTTGTTACTTTTTGTTGTATCAAGAAAGAATGGATATTTTCACTTAAAAAAAGAATATAATATATATAGTAATTATAGACTACATAATTGTTCTTTTTAGTCATTTTTTTTTAAGTTTCAAAAAGTAACTCATGTATACGAGCGCATCATATGTATAGAAACATGATGTAGAGATATATAGTCCCCGTTAGTTGTATGTGTAACTAATGTGGAGTTTATAAGGTCTTGGGCACTCCCACTCTTTGAGCTAGCTTTTGGAGTGGTGTATTCCAAAATTCTTTACACATATATAATTTTGTTATGTTACCAATTTCTTTTGTTAGAAAATAATATTAACCATTAAAAAGATAGTAGTAGGGCGTCACTGAGGTCTCTTTACACCCTTTTGTCTTCAATCTTTTATTCACCCTTAGTCTTCCCTTGACAAAAAAAGTAACGAATAAACCCTGGGGCAGGGCAGGAACAGTTGATCGTGAACTGTTTCCCCAGGATCGAGTCGTGTATTTGATCATTAGCAAATGTTCTTTGGAGCTAGAGGTAACAAATATACAAAGTCTTTATCCACTTATTATTAATAAGGGGTTGAATGAGAATACCATATTGATTCCAACTGAAAAAAAAGAGTAACGGGTGCTATCATCTCGTATCGAATTTACTGTATTCGTTAACAGAGATAAAATTGGAACGAATCCCAAAAAAAAAAGAAGAAGATAAAATTGCATGTCGTTATTTGCAGAAAATGATGTATGTCCCTTTAAGAGTAGTCACAATGGGTTTCAATAATTTCACTCAACATATCTTCTTTACCATGGATACGACGATATGTCATAATAAGATTGATGGCGATTGACAAGCACAAACAAAAAGATCAGCAATCGACATTCAATTTTGGCGTATTGTTATTTCATTTTAAGAAGAAGAAAAAAACTACATATTTAAGTAAAACAATTACCCCAAAAACAACAACTTATGCACGTTTATGTAATCATAAATCTCTTGGGGGAAAAAAATTCATATTCTCAATTTAAATATTGTTGTAATTATAATAGTTCTCTTTCTACAACTAAGCAATTAAGTATTGTGATCTAAAATCTGTAATCACCTCAAATAATTACGTTTTGTTAGTAAAAATTTCATAATGTCTGAGCTCAGCAAAATATGACATGTGGACACAGCAACGTGGTGTGGTGTGTGCAACTTGTCTGAAATATTTGGCATATTCTTTTTTTTTTTTTTGAATACAATATTTGGCATATTCTAAGCACAATAAGTGGATTTTTCTGAACAGCAGTGATGCATATTCACTATCATGGACCTGGATGTCCATGCCCATGCTGTGCCTCACCTTTCACTCACCTTAAGAATGCAAAATACATGACGTTGAGTTATCGTTTGTGTCATTTTCTGTATCTACTTGCCTTGCATCATTACGGCAAAGGCAATCTGGGCTAACAATTATATAAGAATATTAATTTTTTTATTTTTTTTTAAGAGAAGAGGGGGCAATGAAGCAAGATTGACTAGGTTTATATTCATGTAGCTAGTAATCATCATTTATATATATTATGGTGCAAGTGGATTATAATAGAATCATTTTATTATGTTACTGGACTGAAAAACCAGAACCTTATGATTGCTTGAGGGAAAATATGTTGGGATTTTTTTAGTCCCTCAACAAGGTGCAGTACAAATTTATGTTGTGGTGTAGTACACATTCATTCATAGTACATAAAGTATCAATTTAACCTAATTTTTTTTATAATATTTAATTATTTTTATTAATAGAATGAAGATGGTGAGGATCAGATTTATAACAGCTTATTTACATCCATCTAAAAATTTAAGCATTAATAATTTTATATTTCTTTAATATATTAAGCGATCGAAATTCAAACCCTTATCAAATTTAGTAAAATTCGTTTGCGCATTTTAAGTCAATAATTCAGTGGTTTAGTTTTTTTTTTTAATATCATTTAGAAATAATCCAATTTAATAGTTTCATCGTGTATCGATGTTATTTCTGGCTTCCGCTATACATGGGAGTCAAATCGAGTAATTGATATTGTTATACAAGAAAAATAAAGTATGTCAACATAGTAGTCCGTAAATATTTTAAATATATTTTATATAACACTTTAAATTATTTTTTAAAATTAATTTAATAATTTATACTCAATTGCGTTATAGTTTATAAAGTTAAATAATTTAGTTGTCATACTTTGAAAAACTAAATATTTAAGGGTTCCCTTGAGGATATTTGTTGAGAAGATAAAAATTAAAAAAATATTGATTTAAAAATGCAACATTTAATACGTCAGAAAATAAAAGTTTTACTTTTTATTTAATACCTCTTCTTGTGAATCTTTAGTAAGTACCGTAAACACTTGTTAGAATTTGTCTATTTAATTTCTTGATATAATTCAAGAAATTAGTTTTGAGATAAGTTATTGTCCCTTAGGGATGTTCATCAACCCATTTAAGCCACAGTGATAGAATCGAAAAGTTGAAAATTGAATTTTTTTTTTTTGTATATTTTAATTAGATTGGATCGATTTTCGATTTAGTTGATGAAAATCGATTTAATCCAAAATGATCCAATATATTATGTATTTACTATTTTTGAAAAATGATTTGGAATCTTGTTGTTTTGTAGACTTTGAATCTTTGATGTTATTGATAACAAATTATCTTGTTTTAATTTTTTATTATCTATTTTAACTCTTCATGAATTGTTTTAGTTTGAAGACTTGGATTTTCCGATGGTTTGTAACTTTGTATGACTTTATTTTGATATAGCTAGTGATTTATATGATTGAAATTTAAGGCTTTTTGAAAAAGCACAAACCGATCTAATGCAAACCGAATAAAATTGGATTGTATTGGATCAGATTTAAAAAAAAAATTCAAACCGAATAGATTATTAAATGATCAAACTAAAGGTATTGGATCAAATGATTTTTACTTCAAAATCGATCCAATACAGACCGCAAACACTCTTGTTGTCATTGAAAAGAAGTTTATTTTTTTTAATACTAAATAATTGGATATTTTCTTGCAATTAAGATTTAAAGTAATGATTCTAATATTTGAATTCTTAATATTATAAGTCAAATTAAAATTGCAATTTCTTTTATTGTGACAATCTATGTTGAGTAATTTTGAGAGAGATATTTACATGTGCATTATTTTCATGTGGTATTTTTTTAATAATTGATTTATGAGAAAAGTGTTTATCATTTTAAAAGACATAAAGTTATGTCATTTTAGGAGAGAGATAGACACAAAATAATTTTTTATTTAAAATTTAAATTAAAAAAAACAACAACACACTTTCTCCCCCATCATTATCATTTTTTGTATCCATCTCTCTACTAAAATGACATAACTTATGTTATTTAAAATGACAAACATCAAACTTTTTATTTAAATCAAAGGCTTTTTTATTTTTTGATATAAAATCACAGGCTAAAAAGATGGATACAAAAACACACTCGCACATGCCAAGTATTTTACAATATTTAAAAATTTGTAAGTACATGTTAATTTAGAGCTTTCATGTTTACCGAAAAAAAAAAAAAAAAACTTTCATCTCTAACTGCCGGAAAAAAGAGTTTTTTTATTTATATATAAATATTGATTGATATCCGAAATTCTAATGGATTTGGCTGATTTGATTTTGGGTTTATGTCTTTTTACTTTATTCAGAAATTGTGATTCTTAAGAATAAATTAAGGGTCTAACTAGATCAATAACTATTGGATAATAATTTTCATCTCTTACGTAATAATTTTATAAACTATTACTTTAGATAAAAGTATAAAATAATTTATAATCAGGTAATAAATCAACCTGTTGGGAAAAGAAATACGTTATATTAAAATATACTTTCACTCTCATTGCTGCATATATAGGCTCGTAATAAAATCAGTGGCGGACCCGCTTGCGGGCAAATGCCTGCAATTACGGTCATAAAAAATTTTATTTCAGTTTTTTTCTTTTTTTTAGTTGAAGGTCCTTATTTGTCTCTTGGTTCAATATATATTAGGAGTAAATACTTTTTTAAGTCCTTAGCAAAAAACACGATCCCTATTTTAATCCCTTACAAAAAAAAATTAGTCTCGAGATCCCTAAAAAATTCAAAGTGAATCAATTTAGTTAAAATCGTGGTCCCTCACAAATTCAAAAAAGACCTACATTAGTCCCTCAAAAAGATCAAAATTGGTCCATTTTGGATTTCATAGGAACCAGGTGACTAATTTTTTTTTATAATGGACTAAAGTGGGGACCAAAGTTTTTGTTAGGGACGAAAAAAGATATTTATTCTAATATTATTTAGCAACTTACAGAGATGATTAAAACAACGTAGCAGCGCAAATTGATTAAAGAGAAAACTTATTCTTCCTCCCCTGTCACGTACACATTCTCATGCTCTCTTCATCCTTTGTTTCCTTTTTCATTTTTATAAAAAGAGAGGATTGATTGTAGGTTTGACATTCTCAAATAAGTTAATATATAAAGATGAAGTTTTTACTGTGATTTTGCTTGCCTTATGTACTAGTAGTGATGACTTTTTTATTCACCAATATAAAATAGAATGATGATGTATGGTAGGATTTAGGGGGAATAATTGGTCAAACTATTGCCTACAGGTTGTTATGGAAGCAACTAGATTATGAGCAGGTTTAAGTATTGATTTAAACTTTTTTTACAACAAAAATTTTGAGAGTGCTGCCCTCGAACCCTCACCACTAAATGGGCGGATATAAATTTTTTTTCCTGAATCCGCCTTTGAATGTCTATAAAGTGATAGATTGAGTTCCAGTAAACTCCCGAATCACATTAATAGTGATATATTTTTTTTTCAGATAATTACTGATATCTAAATATCACCTCGTAAATAAAAGAACCACGTGTGATCGGAAACACCAAAAAAATTTCCCCATTGGCCATGGATGTTGCTTGGATATTTGGATATGAAATAAAGTTGAAGTTGCAGAATCCAACAAAATGTTTAGATACTAGTCATTCTATTTCTAGTAATGGAGAGAATTTATGGTGGACCGGGACCACCATCTTTTAGGTGGTCCTTTAGTATAAATAGAAGGGTAAAATTAGAAAAGAAGAAAAATAACAGGGATAAAAAAGAAAAGAAAAAATTAATGTTGTGAGAGAAAACACTAAATTATTAGGTGATCTGGAAAATAATAAATATTTCTCTATTAATGATTAGGGTGCCGTGAATGCTCCCTTGGTATAAAACACTGTGATGTATGATGTAGACATATAATAAGAGGCTAATTAGGCGCCGCAAAATCACTCGCTTCTAGCTTGTTAGCTTCTTCTTTTTTAATTATAGTTCATTTATCCTGATTTGACTGCAAATTGCTATTATATGATTATTATTCATTTTTTTTTTGTAAATAAAGAGGGGCTAAGCCCCAGAAACAGAAAGAAATTACAAATCAGAAATTAACAAGCTAGACATATTTCTAGCATCAGCAACTATAAGTTCCATCAACTGAGGAGGAGGATCTTTAAAAATCTTGAAATGAAGATTATTAGTCTGCCCAGCTTTAGCTAACCAATGAGCACATTTGTTGTTTTCTCTCTTGGTATGAACAAGATGAATAGTCCAATCTGCTTTTAACCATAATCTCAATCTGCTAGTGACTCGAGAGTCCCTAGGATCTTCATGCTGCTCCTTTAACATCTGGATGGCTTGGCTAGAATCACATTCTAGCTCTATTCTTTTTAATCCTGTTCCCCAAAGCAGTTCCAAACCTTTCAGTAATCCCCATAATTCTGCATCAAGAGGATTGCAGGAACCTAAATTACAATAGAAGCTTCCCAAAAAGGATCCATTGTGATCTCTTAATATACCATCACAACTAGCTTTTTTCATGCCACTAGAAGAAGCTCCATCACAATTCAACTTAACCCACCCTTGCTTGGGGGCTGTCCAAACGCTATCGTTAGAATCACCACGGCGCTGATAAATTCGGGCTTGCAGAATCTGTTGGACAAACATCCAAATTGAAGCCTGTGATTGCTCATGATGACAGAAATGATCTTCATGGATCTCCAAATTTCTCCACTTCCACAAAAACCAACAAGTAGTAAAGAAAATATCCCTCCAGTCCTTCACTTTATTGGAGGACCACATGTTATCGATATTTAAAGTCAACCAATCCTGCAAATTCGAATTCATAAAGGAATTGGGTATCGAACCTGTAAACCAAGATTGCCAAATTTTCCTAGCATGTCTACAATCACGAAGAACATGAATAATAGTTTCCTCATGATTTGGAAAACTGGGACAAACATTTGAACCTCCGCTCCACTTACTGGTTCTGCTGCGCACTGAAAGTTTAGCAAGCAAAGTCATCCACATAAACACTTTCACTCGTTCTGGTCCATTCCACGACCAAACTTTTTTCCATAAGCTAGTGTGAACATCTGCTGGGAAGTTCATAAGATTACAGTAAGCGACCTTAACCAAAGAAGTTGAGTGATGATTATTGATCCAAACTAATCTATCCTCCCCATTCCTTGGAATAAGCCTGAGATGATTTGTTACTGCATCAGCCAAATCTGACTCCAGAAATTGATGAACAACTTCAAGACGGAAACCATCATCCACCATGTAATCTGCAATTGATTTCTGACTCTCCTCCCACGGCACCTGATTGCTCGACAACTGCTGCAAATTTTCCTCCCATCCCAACCAGTTATCAGTCCAAAGCTTTACTTCAGAACCATCTGCTATTTCCCATCTAAGACCAGCAAGGAAATTACTCCAACATTTAGCAAGATCACGCCAAAGTTTAGAGTCATATGATTTTGCCTTTATACCTCTCCTTAAGTCTTGACCTATACCATACTTGGCTACTAAAATCTTAACCCATAAATCATCTTTCTTAGTTAACACCTTCCATGCCAGTTTATGAATATAAGCTTCATTTTGGAGTCGAAGGTTAATTATTGTTATTGAAGACAGTAGGTGATATTAAATCACTAGAGGTTTGAAACCATGTAAAGAACAGAAGGGGTAGATGATCAGAATTATCACTGTGCAATTCTAAATAAAATAAGAACAGACTTACTTGTCAGATATATGAGACAGAATGATAATGATATGCAGTATCAGAGGAATAAAAATCCGAGCCCACAGAACGTGTCTCCTTAAGACAATTTGCCCCCTCATCGATGCCAAAGGTTGATGGACACTTGTCTCCCAGGATAGAACGGATTTCGTCTGAAGAGTGGCGGCACTACCAGTCAACAGCCCAAACGAACACAACAAAATGCCAGAGGAAATCACACCAGAGTATGAACAGGAATATGCAAACCGGAAGGAGAAAAATTCCGGCAGAGTTTCAGTGCAGGAAAAATTGGATCCATTTTATGAAGGTGTCAGTGTCTATTTATAGACACTGACCGGTCACGTTTCAAAAGGCACCTATTCGACGACGAAACAACACATCCGTTGGACACGAAAAGACACATTCGTTCAACACGAAAAGGCACTCATTCAAGGATGAAACAACATGTCCGTTAGGATGAAACAACATGTCCGTTAGGATGAAACAACATATCTGTTCGGATGAAACAACACATCCGTTCAGATGAAACAACACATCCGTTCGGATGAAACAACACATCCTTTAGGATGAAAAGATACATCTGTTTGTCGAAGAAAAGACACACCCTTTCATTACCAAACTTCTTATTCATAACCCCTGATACATTTGTCATTGCATTTGTCATACGGAAAAAATGTCAAACCTCGGTGTGCATAGAAAGTTTATATGCAGATATTCAAAAAAAAAAAAGAAAGTTTATATGCAACCTGTATCATGAATTACTCTTTGTTTTTCATTTTTTAAAAAAAAAATGGTTAGCATTTTTGTATCGATTTTTCGTGTCCATATATTGCTTTTGAAAAGCATTTTCAACACTGTACGTACTCTCGACTTTTTGTACAAAGATGATGATTATAATATTGGTTTTTCATATTGATTTTGAAAAATAATTTCTTAAGGGTCGTGCCTTCAAATTGGTTTTGATATATTTCATTCTGTTTTGGTAATCATGCCTTGGTTGATATTGCTTTTCAATATAAATGTTGTGGTCATATACGATGTACCATTTCTATTATTTTTTTAATATCATTCCACATTGTGTGCTTATCGTTTTTCGTGATTCTATAGCATGAGTTATTTGGATGCACTGTTACGGTTTATATATTGGTTTGAAAGTGCATTTTTTGAAGCCATTTGTCTGGCATTCTCAATAGTCGTGTTTGTTCAATTACTTTGTTGGAATTTGACGTTTGCACTGTCAATTCTTTGAAAAAAAAAATTTGCATTGTTTACATTCGACCAAGTAACCGACTTGAATCAAACAGTTCATGTGATTATACCTGGAGCGTAGTTTTCATGTTGTCATAATCGCATCCTATCACATGCAGTGAATAAATTTTTTCACTTAAATATTGAGTTTCTTAAATTATGGATGGCTATTGCCATGAGTGGACTGATAAGGGTTTCTTCATTCTTGAATAAGATTCGAACATAGTTCATGCATGGGCTCTACAACCCGAACATGTGGTCTGATGAATAGAATGAGATTTTATGCAATGTCATATGATGAGTTTTATTTAATATTATATGTGAATATGGTTACTTCACATCTCGATTTTTGTGTGATGAACACAAACCATATGTTATTTTGCATCGCAATAAATACTAGGATTGAACGTTTGCTTCCTTTGTGGATGGATGATTATAGTATGATGCATTGATCATGTTCTTGATATTGGCCATGGTTATGGAACTGTTCCTCATGGTATTTAAATTTGTCTTTTTATCATACGTTTAAATGCCTCACATGATTAATACTTTAAATTCTTTTGAATATGGAAATACAACTCGTGACATTTTGTCTGAATGCATTTTTAGTTTTTAATGGCATTTGAACCAATTAATGTCTTGTAGTTACAAATTAACTATTGTAACTGTGACTGAGATATTTCCTTTATGAACCGATGCAATGGTGCATCATGATTTGTATTCAAAACTTCCATTTTTATTACCCGTTAATGTGAAGGCAGCCTCGAATGCATTTATTATCATAATTGCGGTGGAATTTGATGTTATTTGATGGTATATATTGTGCTTAGTGAATTTGATCGCATCGGAGGCCATTAACTTACGGTTTATGTATATGAATACTTTGTGACTAATTGCATTTATTGAGGTGTGGATTAAATGTAAAAATTAATTGTGTATTGCATGGAATTATATGCAATATGTGGTAACAATGGATATGAGAGTTTTATATCTAGTGAAATATTTGATACTATGTGAACTCAAAAGAGCTATCTTAGTGATGGCATGATCAAGGTCAATGGATAACTTTGAATATTGTAAATGACATGATAATTGTATATTATCTTATGGTTAAATTGGATTTATTATTTGATATATGCTAATGTTCAGTAAGAAAGTTAAAGGCATTAAGGAGCGATCGAGGGGAAGATTATAATGACCCTTCGAGGAGTTCAGTTTGGAGTGTGATATCATATAACAAATGATTGCTCCTTATGCTTCAAAATCCAATGGGATTGCTGAGAAAAAGACCCAGACATTAAATGATATGATCTTGTTGATGTCTGGTTTGTGGGGAAGAGTCATTTAATGACAAATTATATATAATCAGTAAAGTATCCCACAAGAAAATTAAGAACACCTCCTATGAAATATATGGAAAGGTAGGGAGCCTACCTTGAATTATCTTGAAGTGTGGGGGTGTTTGACAAAGAGCATACCATACGACATATGGAAAGGAAAAAAGCCATCCCTGAAACATTTTAGAGTGTGGGGGTGCTTGGCTAATGTTGCGGTTCCTAAACCCAAAAGGTTGAAAATCGGACCTAAAATCGTGGATTGTGTATTCATCGGTTATGCACTTAATAGTAGTGCTTATTGGTTTTTAGTTTGTAAATCTGATGTCTCAGATATACATGTTAATACGGTTATTGAGTCAAGGGAAGTTACTTTCTTTGAAGACGTATTTCCGTATAAGAAAATACATGAATAAAGTGGTAATAATGATGATCAGGTTGAGATACCTCGAGATGCTACAACTGATACTGATCCTGTAGAGGATATAGAAGATGAACCTAGACGTAGCAAGAGGCAAAAGACCGCCACATCTTTTGGACCTGATTTTATGACATATTTATTAGAAAATGAGCCTCGGACGTATAAGGAAGCTATAACGTCTCTGGAAGGACCATTCTGGGAAGAAGCTATCAATAGTGAGATAGAGTCTATCTTGTCCAACCACACTTGGGAGTTGGTAAATCTTCCTCCTGGCAATAAGCCTTTAGGAAGTAAGTGAGTGTTCAAAAGAAAAATGAAAGAGAATGGCATTATTGATAAATATAAAGCAAGACTTGTGGTAAAAGGCTACAGGCAACGTGAAGGTCTCGATTATTTCGATACTTATTCACCGGTTACAAAGATCACATCCATTAGGATGTTGATCGCGGTAGCTGCATTGAATGGATTACAAATACATCAAATGGATGTTAAGACCGCCTTCTTAAATGGCGACCTGGAAGAAGAGATATACTTAGAACAACCTGAAGGTTTTGTTGTTCCAGGACAAGAACAGAAAGTTTGTCGCTTAATAAAATCCCTTTACGGGTTAAAGCAAGCTCCAAAGCAATGGCATGAGAAATTTGACAATGTTATGTTATCAAATGGATTTCGAATCAATGAGTGTGACAAATGTGTCTATGTTCAAAATACTGAAAAAGGATTTTCCATTGTCTGTCTTTATGTAGACGACATGTTGATCATGGGTAGTAATAATCAAATGATTAAAGCTACTAAACAATTACTTAATAGTAAGTTTGATATGAAAGATATGGGGATAGCAGACGTTATCCTAGGTATTAAAATCCATAGAACATCTGCAGGGTTGGCCTTATCACAGGCTCACTATATAGCTAAGGTTCTTGAGAAATTCAAAAGTTTGAATATAATTCCTGTGAGGAACCCTGTCGATTGTAATCGTAGTTTACTAAAGAACACTGGTAAAGCTACAATACAAAAGCTATATGCTCAAGTGTTGGGAAGCCTGATGTATGTTATGAACTGCACCAGATCTGATATTGCTTATGCAGTAAGTCTGTTAAGTCGCTTTACTAGTAATCCAAATGAAAATCATTGGAAAGCTATGGTAAGAGTTTTGGGATACCTGAAGTATACTCAAAATTTTGCTTTGCATTACGAGAAATACCCCGCAGTTATAGAAGGGTATTGTGATGCAAATTGGATCACCGGCTCTAACGACACTAGATCCACAAGTGGATATGTGTTCACCCTTGGCGGAGGTGTTGTGTCTTGGAAATCGTCCAAGCAGACCTGCATTGCAAGGTTAACCATGGAAGCAGAATTTATTGCTTTAGATAAAGCCGGTGAAGAAGCCGAATGGCTTCGTAATTTTATTGGGGATGTTCCTAATTGGCCAAGACCGGTCCCAGCCGTATGCATACATTGTGATAGCCAAGCAGCTATTGGAAGGGCCAAGAACGTCATGTATAACGGTAAGTCTAGACACATACGTCGTAGACATGATACCGTAAGACAACTACTCTCGAATGGAATCATTTCAATTGACTATGTTAAGTCTAAGGAAAACATAGCGGATCCGTTAACCAAAGGGATTCCTAGAGAGTTGGTTGAAAATTTGTCGAAAGGAATGGGTTTAAGGCCTATCAATTGTTGAGCATTGCGGTAACTCTACCTAGAAGAGTGGAGATCCCATGAACTAGGTTCAAAGAGACAACTAAGTGATGGTCGACTGTTTAAACACTATGGAGTTTTTAAACTCATACTCATTCCTAAGACAAGACAGTGTATTTATGAGGGTAAGCACTTAGGCTTTTAATGATTTCTTAATATGTTGTGTTCTGATGATGTATAAGTGAGTTACATCACAAGAAATCACCTATGTGAGTGTGAAGTGAGGGCCGCTTCTATGAGAATTTTTCAAAGGCCGATTCTCTAAAACACTCGCAGAACCAGGCAGGTGTCCCACGGCCAAAATGGGCGCAACAAAGGACCAACAATGCTAGAGAAGCAATTGTGTGACTCCTATTGTCTAGGTATACACTAAAGGTTGACGGTTCAAGTCGACCTAGACCACCGATTGACCGAGTATATCCGATAGGTTTCCACTAGAGAAGGTTCAAAGGTAACTCCACCTATCTCAATGCAGTTGTTTCTCGTTGAGGAAATTACACTTTGCATTTATATTCTTATGCATTTTTGTCACGATGATTTGACTTCTTATCCATGTGGGGGATTGTTGGAATTTATATATATATATATATATATATATATATATATATATATATATATATATATATATAAATTCCAACAATTATTCTCAAACCACCTCTATCTTTGGGTTTATACATTTGATCCCAAGCTACTAAATGAGCCCGCCTTCTGCTATCCTGATCTCCCCAAATGAAAGCCCTTTGTATCTGCTCAATTTCATCACAAAACGTTACTGGTAAAAGACCATTCTGCATATGGAAAGAAGGGATTGCAGCAATGACCGATTTCACCAAAGTAACTCGACCAGCAAAAGAAAGGCAATGGCTTTTCCAACCATCCAGTTTTGAACGATTATTATTCATTTTTAAACAGAACATGGTGAGATAAATCATTTGTACAGCGTTGAGATGTCGTGAATTAATACATATGTATAGTATGAAGTTGTAAAATAAATTTTATTATCATATTTATTCGTTTCAAAAGGATGGACAAAGGATTTGAGGTATGGTTCGGGTACTCGAGTTACTTTACTTCTTGGTAAGTAACAATTGTCTTTATCATAATTTATGCTTGCCCTATCCAAAACCTTGCAACTTAGAACAAGAAATTAACTAGATGATGAATTTAAGTGGGAACGAATGTGACTTTTCTGCATAATAAACAGATTTCAGCTCAAGAACAACGATTTAGTCTTAAGGTTTACAAACAAAAAATACTTCCCTAATCAATTGTTTCTAGGTAAGAAAAAAATAGTTTACCCTAACTGTTTGCAAATCTTTGAAGATGGTAACTAAGCCTGCAGACATTGATTATAAAACTTAAAATTTTTAAGGAGTGATTTATTATATGAAGATATAATTTTTGTATAATAAATCACTCACCGAATTGTTCTTTTATTTATTATCATTTGAAGACTTTAATTATGTTGAAATTTTTTTTATAGAAAAATTTAGAAAAACAAAGGTTTAATTTAAATTTATAATATTAACAAAATACGTAATATGTTCAACTTAAAAAAAATCCTTTACGAGAAATATAAATAATTATTAAGATTGAGACACTTAATTCACATGTTTTAAAGTTGACTTATTTAATTCATTTTAAATTACTTTACCTCAAATTCTAACAAGTTCCAAGGTCGAATGTAGGACAAACGGTAAGTTTTTGAAAGTGGTTGAGGGTTTCCGGTTGCCACGATGGACAGACGCAAGAATGGACCACAACTTTTACTCTGAGAAATTCTTACATGGAATAAGAAAAAAAACTCTGCCATTTATTGTGAAATCAGTAATGTCTCAACAACAACATTAAAAATATTATTACAGTAAGTAATAATGATGACCGATATAATTATTATTATTATTATTTAATAAATTATATGTATTTTTTATGAAAAATAATTTTGTTCAGGATAAGTTTAAGATTAAGGTTTTAAATATTTTTTAAAGATGATATTGGAAAGGATGAAAGACATATTCTTATCTTTATCTGTTAAACGTAAACCCTTATGTATCAACTGAACTATTATTATTTAGTGACTGATATAATTATATAATATACTTTTTTTTGTATGTAATTGTATAATATACTTTAAATGATAGGAAAGAAGAAGAAGAACATTTCCTTAATCAAACGGCATCTAAAAATTTCTCCAATAATTTGTAAGTTCCGCCTGATAGTTGACAGCCACTCTCAGAGCCTTTCTTTCTGTTTCATCCACATCACATCAATATTTACATCCAAAAGAATCTAAAAAGTGACTTCAAGTTTGGGCCATTTAAGAGGATGTGAAAGAGCCCATTTTACTATAACAATTCCAATGACAATTTGTCTACAAAGACAAAAAAAAACACTCAGAAATGGTCCCCACCACCAGCTATCTCTCTCACTCACCAACGCACTTTTGTTCTTTTCCTATTTTCTAATTAATTCTAATTCAGGCCAAATGCTGCTTAGATTTGGTAGATAATAATTTTTTTTTTTTTTTTTTTTGAGAATCATGATTTGCAAAAATATGGTAAAAAAGTTATTTTCTTAAAAATATTATCAAAAAATTATTTGGTAGATTAAAATATTCCTGAGTTTTGTTCCAAAAAAATGCAAATTTTTTTCAATACATAGAATTTCAAGAATACCATCCATTTGGTGATATTTTTAGATGATATTTTGAAAAAAAAAATTATACACAAAACAAAATTTTGAAAAATTTATATTTCCAAAAAAAAATTCAGAAATCTTATAACAACGTGGGTAACCAATATCACTTTTTCAGGAATCTCAAAAATTCCCCTCATCAAACACCCTTTGGACACCCAAAACCCAAATTGGAATTGATGACATGAATATGGCCCTAAGACAAAAACACTTGTTGCATTCATTTATTTAAAAGGGAATTAAAATTAGCTAAGCTTAATTAGTAAATGAAATGCACGAAGATCAGAGTGGTCGTGGCTGATGGCTGATGAAGACAATGTTTTTTTTTGAAGATACGAAGACATTATTAGATCAGTTAATTCACGAGTCACAATGATTTGTGAATATTAGAATAGACACAATCACACACATACACAGATGGAAATCGAATATAGGCCAAGGTCATCAATATGCATTGTATTTTTCTTACCGATATTCGTTATAAGTCACTCAGTTTATAAGAGAATATAAATAAAATTAAAACTCTAAACAACAACAATTATTCATGGACTCAAGCTTAAATTATTAAAAAATAGAAATAAAATAAAATAAGCCCTCAACCCACAATAGTATCGGGGCCTCAGCGTGACCTCCTATGACTGTCTCTGCACTCCGCCAACGAAAATCACCATTTAAATGCGAAATATGAGTTATAGCCAAGAAAGGAGATCATTGTGTGCCGTAATAATAATGTATTCTTTTTTTAGTAAGTAAAGGAATAGAATATATAGAAGATGCTTATTTAGCACATGCAAACAAAAGAATGACGGAATTCATTTTATCTCATCCCATTAAGGCTTCCTCTAATCTAATCATCCTTTTGTTAAGTCAACTTGTTCTAGTAAATTTTGCGGCCAACAATCCCTGCCTTGATTCTTCACAACTACAATTTCAATTTTTTTTTTTCCGTTTGATTCCATAAATTCAGTGAAAAATGCGCAAACCATGACTTACAGATTCCACAGCACTGACCAAAAGAATTAAACACGTTTTGCAACCCACACAAACACAGGTGTAGAGCACAAAGTGAACCTATATATGTCCACGAAGTTTGCACTTTGCAGAACCAACATATAATTTGTTCATTCATTCCTTTGTCTGGTGATGCTGAAGGCCACATATATATATATATCACTCAATGTAGCTGCCAAATGGTACTACCCCAGAAGCACCCACACGTAGTGAAGCCATTAGAACAAACTATTTGCCATGAAACAGACATCTAAAATTAGCTTCGTTTTGTCGTCCACTACTAGCACCAAGCCAAAAGGCCTTTTCTTTTAGGTAGGTTCTCCCTAGAGAATTCCCTTTTTCCTAATGTGGGACTTTAAGGTTATTGTACCCTCCTATTTGAGTCACATTCAAATGTTTATCTCATCCCTCCTTGCTCAAAAAAAGAAGGAAAAGAGGGCCATGTACATCTCTCTCTCTCTCTCTCAATTCCCTTTTAAAAGAGAGTGGTTGAAATTCCTCGCAGACTTCTACATCCGTTCACTTTACAGCTAGCTAATTTCATATTCCTTCGCGTCCACGGAATTGCTTTCAGACTTTAAAGTTATTTTATAAAATTGACTTTGATGTATATGATTAAATTATGCCTCTGAAAATTATTATATCACCAATATTGAACTGGCGATTGTTTTATATAGTTCATATCAAGTTTACAATAATTATCATTCATAGTATATCAAAAGAGACTGCATGGTGACAAAGGAATAATTTTATCAAAAATTAGGTTCGCTTTCTCTGAATTAATGTTTCTTGAACTCAATTTTCAAATATGGAGGAATAGGGCAAACCACATTGAAAGAGAATTTGAATAATCTGATCAAATTTGAACACAGAATCTATCTTTTTCAATTTCATTTTATAGCCATATTATAATATAACAGTAATATGTTTTTTTTTTTTTTACTCTTATTAGTTTATTACATTCGGAATAAAATTTTGAATAGTGCGATAACTATCTTAGGTTACAAATCGGATGATGCATGCTTTAAATTGTTCATCTTGTTATAATTTACAAAAGTGTATTAGATTTAACATTTGAGTTTAATTTTAATCAAGTAAATCCCATGAAGATTTTTTAATCAAAAACCAAGTAACCATTACCCGCTTTTAATAAGTAAAAGTCCAGTTGATCCCATTAGGCATCTGAAAAGAACTTGGCAAGTTACGATTGGGCCTTTTTGGATGAGCTTTTTTTTCTCTAAAAGCTGCTCTCTCTTTTTTTAAAAAAAATAGCACTTTTCAGTTTTAGTTCATTTGGATATCTGCTTTTAAAAAAAGCAGAAATCACAAAAAAAGTCAAAAATCTACTTTTTCCATAAGCTAAAAATTTCAACTTCTAAAAAAAGTAGAAGTCAAAAGTCAAATATTTTTTTCAACAACTAAATATTTTTATAAAAATATAAATAGCTTTAACTTTTGTGAAAAGAACTTCTAAAATAAGGAAGAGATAAAAGTTACTTTTTTTAAAAGGGGAAAGAAACGGGCTCAAGTGCATTTGGACGACTGCTTTTAAAATAAGCAGAAGTCATAAAAAAAGTTAAAAATCTGCTTTTTCCATAAACTAAGTGACTGTTTGGATCCTCTCTTTTTTAAGCTAAAAGCTACTTATAAGCATAAGTTAGGCCAAACAGGTTTTGAGAAAAGCTCTTGTGATGAAAAGTTCTTTTTTTATAATGAAGAAAAAAGCTGAAAACTAAAAGCTCCTACGAGGAGCTTTTTTTTAAGCTCTTATCTATTTTTCTTGAATTGTGTGCTTTTTTTTTAAAATGAAAAGTGATAAAGATAGAGAGAGAGATAATTTTCTTGAAATATGTGCTTTTAAGTAATTTTTAAGCTAAATTTTTTATGTAATTTCCAAATAGCTTTTAGCTTCTTTCTTAGCTTTAGCTTATAAGTAGCTTCTAGCTTAAAAAATTTAGCTTCTCGAAAAAACAAAAGTCAAAAATCAATTTTTTTCTTCAAAAAAAAATATTTTTTTAAAAATCTAAATAATTTTAACTTTTATAAAAAGCAGTTTTAAAATAAGCAGGGTACAAAAATAATTTTTTTAAAAGATAATCCAAACACAATCTTATTAGGCACTGCAGCTTCAATGAGTTGTCACCATCTTTAACACAATCTTATTAGGCACTGCAGCTTCAATGAGTTGTAACCATCTTTAATTTGTTTCTTTCTTCCCCTTTGTTCTCTACTAAATTTCTCCAAAGCTGGCAATGCTTAGCCACTCTTAAAAGAAAAATTACATGCGATAAAGGTCTAATAGTTGGAAATATTTATTATGGTTCAGGAACATCCAATGATCTGGTGCTCCCTCTCACATCATTAATTTTTCCTTTTTCTTTTTATCTCCTACTATTTTTTTTTTCAATTTTACCCCTCTATTTACATTAAGGGACCACCTAAAAAATGGTGGTCCCGCACTACAATAAATAATCTCCTAATAGTTTATTGTGCCACAAAGTCATTGTTTGATTAATATAGAAAGAAAAATCCTAACATTATATTAATATAATCCCATCTTTTTGGTGAAAATATTTATTAATCCGATAATCTGTTGTTTTTTTTAATTACTTCCAATCATGTAAGCTAACAATCTCTTTGGTGTATTTGATAAAGAGAATAGGATAAGATACATTATTATATCCTATTTTTATCTCATGTTTGATAAATCAACCGGGTAGGATAAACTTATCCTATTTGCTAATTTTATCCTTCCTGGAAGCAAATAAGATATCCCAAGGGGTATGTTGAGTTAGGATTCAACCGGATAGGAGAACAAAAATAACTAAGAGCTTTGCCCCCAAAACTTCATAAGCTCCAAGGAAAATTTTTAAAAAGTTATGTAAAATTATATTATAAATGGTATTTTTATTTATTTATATCATATCTGAACACTGTTTAATTCCTATCAAACATATGATAGGATAACATAATAATATCTAGTCTCTATCATGTGCACATCAAACATAGAATAAGATATGAACTTATTGTTGAGATATATAGTCCCACATTGATTAAAAAAAAAGCACAAAAAGGTAAACCAAAAATGGGCCTCTGCAATTTCTACGCTTCTAGCCTAAAGGGCTCTTGCGTGAAGGGGCGTGTTGAGATATATAGTCCCACATTTATTGGATGTGCAACTAATATGGTATTTATAAGGTCTTGGGCACTCCCACCACTTGAACTAGCTTTTGGGGTGGTGACCTCAAGGTTCTTAACAGTTATCATGCCTATATCCTTTCATGTTGTCATCCAGTTTTATTATTCTATCCATCTTTATCCTATCATGTTCACCAAAAAGTCTTTAATATGTAAGACAAAATCATTGTTTTGGTTAATAAAGAAAAAAAAAATCCTAACATTATATTAATATAATCCCATCTTTTGGTGAAAATATTTATTAATCCCATAATCTGTTGTTTTTTTTAATTACTTCCAATCATGTAAGCTAAAAGTCTTGATATTGCGTAAATTCTTTGATTATTAGATTTACATGTAGCTATCACTGGAATTATTGGTCAAATTAATGTTTATATATTTTGTTTGTAAAATGGAGTATTTAGCGAAATTTTAGAAGTTTTAGGAATCAATTTTGGGTATTTTGTTACTTATCACTCTCAGCTTTTGGAGGCCCTATTTTCTTGGTATTTTCTCCTCTCTTTTTTTTTTTTTTGGTTTGGGTGACATATTTTCGGCCATTTCTGCTGTCACCTTTGCTATCGCTTGGAATCCTCGCTCGATCCCTCAATAGATTTATTTTTTTATTTTACGAATCTTATCTCCAAAATTTCTCAACTATAACTATATTTTGGGCTATTTTTTCTAGGAAATAATTGCGAATTTTACTATAATTATTATTGTATTGATGTGGATGGTTTCCTATTAAAATAAATAATAACTAAGAGGAAATCGGATATTTCGGTTTGGAGATAAGGAGATAAGATCCGTCTGGTACATAATTTAGGCCTGAACTTTTAAATTATATATGCCATAATGTATGGTACTACTTTATTAGTTCATTGCCCACTGAAATTCTTACTTGACGTCGCCATTCTCACTCATATTGATGTAATTGATAAATATAAAAATAAAAATTATGAACCTATATAAATTTTTAAAAAAACTGACTACACTTGCATTTTATTATTAATTATTCACCTACACAAAAGTTTGCCATATCATTGGATTTTATTTATCAAAATATTTGATTTATTAAGTTTATTTATTTATGTATTTATTTATTTTTTCCACTTTTTCTAGCCTTTTATTTGAATTTGTAGACCGCCGATCCCAACAAGGAGATGTTATATTGATTTATCAAATTATGTTATCACAATTGTCCAAAACATGACTTGTGTTTGAGATTCTTAAGAACTACATGGAAACTAGTGGACTAACATAAAATTGATATTCAGGTAGAAGCAAGATTAAGTAGTAGAAAATTTTATATGATGTCAAAACTTTAAGCCTGTGAAAAAAAAAATGTTAAAAGAAATAGTCTTAATTACTATTTTGAATGAAATGACTTTCATATTCAAAAAGTGCAAAATATTCAACTCTAATGAAAAAAAAAAATTAGTTGGGAAACATTGTAAAGAAAATAAAAGAAAAATCGTACAGACAATCTACTCAAATTGTCTTTTCATCTCTTAATGTTGGTGACTTGGTGGAACAACTCCTATTTGAAATGGATTAAATAACTATACTTTATACAAAAATTTAAAAAGTCCATATATTTTAAAAAGATTGTAATTAAGTCTTTAAATCTAATCCATTGGTAGGTTTTTAAGAACACTTTTAGTATGGACTCAATTATAATTTTTTAAAAATATATAAAATTATCCTAGCGTCCTAATATTATAGAAACTCAAAGATTAATTACTTTTTAATTAAGAAATAAGTTATACTTATCAATTTGTTTTTAGTGTCTCTTATTATCAATTTTGTTACCGTTCATATTAAATATAAACTTACTTAAATGATATTACTAAAAATTGTATGTTGAGCTGGTACCCACATAATATAAGAACAAGATCTTTCAATTTTCAATGATCATATTCCTTGAGAAGAAATATCGCTGTCATAATTTTATTCTTTCTGGTGCCATAAAAGTATGTGAAAATTAAAACGCAAGCGATTTCACTCCTCCTAATTAGAAATTTATAAGATCATAATTGTAGCCCTTTGTTAGTTAACTTCATATTGTATTTTTACTTGAAATATGAATATTTGTTAATAATTGATAATTTGATTTAACATGAATATAAAAGTCTAAAAAAATAAAACCTCTTTCCAAAATAGTAGTACAAAAAATAAAACCTGAATCCTAACAGAAGGGCACATGTTTTTCATAATAAAAAAAAAAGGTACCCCACTCCTCTATTCTACAACGAGTTTTTTTTTTTTTTTTTAGGATTTTGTATTTTTTTTCTTTACGTGGATCTAACAGTATCCTTTTCAATATTATACATTTCAGGTCTTGTTAAAATAAATAACTAGTAAGTCTAAAATTCTAGATCAAAATCAATCTTATACATGTGAATGAGACGTAATAAGTAAGGATATGATTGAATTGAACTGGATTTTTTTAAAAATTGAACTGGATTTTTTTAAAAATTGAATCGAATTGATTTAAATAGTTCAGTACGAACACGGTTCAGTTTAGTTCAAAATTGATTCGGTTCGGTTCGAAAATAGTTCGGTTCGTTTTAAAATCGGTTTGGGTCGACCCTCAAAAAATAAAAAAATTAAAAAAATAAATAAAGAAATAAAGTAATAAAAAGTGGTTCGGTTCGATTCAAAAACGGTTCAGTTCGATTCGAAATTGATTCGGTTCGATTCTTGAACTAGTTTTAAAAATCAGTTCTGTTAAAATAAAAAACATATAAATTATCGTGATTCAGCCATTAGGCCCACGTCCACACTGAAAATGTTTCTCTCCATCTCAATTATGATCAAGGAAGGGAGTCCCCTTTAATATAAATAGGAGATGATACAATAATTATGCCAAGTTATTTTTCCCATAATCCAAGATATCAAGTGATTTATTACTCTTTTATAAGTAATATTTAATATAGAATTACAATAAATCATTTATCCTAATTTGTTTCCACTAATAGCTTCAACATTATTACTCTTTTTATGAGTAATATTTGATACAGAATTACAATCAATCATTTATCTTAATTTGTTTCCACTAATAGCTTCAACAAGATTGGTTTATGAACTGGTTCTATAAAAATTGATTCGGTTTATGAAATGATTTTTAAAAATCGATTATTTTAAGTACATTTCAGCTCGTTTCATGATTTGGTTCAAATTTTTTTTGTTATTTTACACCTCTCTAGTAATAAAGTCACTAATAAATGAGCTATTTAAATACTTAACCTTGTCCGTAATAGATGTTCCACTCACGCACACATTTTTACCAAACACATTCATCCAAATGAGAATAAGTATAAATTGCATATTGTCTCGTCTAAGTAAACATTACTTCATAACACTACAGCAGATGATATACATTGCGATTTGCCACTTCACAAAAGCAACCATTAGGCATAAAAAAGAAAGAAAACTAAAATAAAGTCATAAATGATCCTATTTTTTGGCCATGTACAATTGTACATGTTACATTCCAAGGTCAAACTGGACTTAATAAGTATAACTTAATAGCTTGTAGCTTTTCAGAAGAGTCAACAATATATATGTAGTCAAACATGTTCCCTTATTTTAATTTAAAGGTTTATTATTTGATTCTTATACTTTAAAAACATTAATTTGAATACTGTATCCAGAAATATATAAAAACGTTTTAACAAAAAAGACTCAATTAAATATTTTTTAAACTATAGATTCAGTTAATAATTTTTACATTAAGGAGAGTTATTTTAATTTAAAAAAAAAAAAAAAGTATAGAGATTTAGATGGCAATTTAACTTTTTTGTTGTTGGTAAAATAGTAATTTAATATTTAACATTTAATAAATATTAATTGTAACGTCCTCTATAGCTAACTAATAGAGAATATTATGTTACTTATTAAACTATATTTTATCAATAATAACAATAAAATAGAGGAATATAAATTTTTAAACATGGATTGATAAAACAAACATACTTCATTACTTTGTACATGGATTTGGAGCGAAGCTTTGGTGCTACCGATGCAATTACATATTTTTTTGATATCTTTTCATTCATAATGGGTCTTTAAATAAAGATTACAACTGAAGCATAAACACTAAAAACATAATGGAAGGTAACTACCCAATTAAACATAATAGAAAGTAACTACCCAACAAAACAATATGGAGTATAACTAACCAACTAAACAATACAGAAAACATGGAGATACAGTTACATATTCATGGGATCATGGGTTTGTATCATTCCCCTCTCCATCAAGATGAACCTTGTCCCTAAGGTTCTTGATGTGACCAAGATTGGAGAAGGTCATTTGATGTTGGGTCAGGTTGATTATCATCGAGGAGTAAAAGAGTGGAAGAGTTTTTGCACTTATGGCCACGGGAGAAGTGTTCATCGCAAGTAAAACAGAGACCTTGTTCTCGTCTGACTTTCATTTCTTCTGCGGTTAATCGTCGAACACCTGGTGGGGGATTTGATGGTGAAGTGGACACAAATGAGAGGTCAAAGAGTTTATCTTCTCGGAGTTTGGCGAGACCCTGGACTTGAAAGATGGTTGCTGGTTGGAGAGCTTGTACCTCTTTTCGGATTGTTGGTTTAAGACCAGAGATAAAGTTATGAAGTAGGAACTCTGATGGGAGGTTGTAATGTGATTTGTTAAGGACTCATATGCAGTGATGTAGGCTTGAACAGTAGCTGCTTGTTGGAGTTTTGCAAGTGATCCCATGTGATCAACGTAGGGAGAATCACCAAAACGGAATTCAAGTGTCATAATGAAGTCGTGCCAGTCATGGAAGGGGTGGTTGGAGTGCATCCACTGAAACCAAGCAAGGGCTGGTCTGTCCATGTGAAACGAGGCAATCTAGAGTTTTTGTTGTTGTGGAGTATGGTGAAAGTCGAAGAACTGTGTAGCTTTGAACAGCCAGCCGAAAGGATTTGTTCCATCAAAGCGTGGGAAGTCAAGTTTGAAGGGTCTAGGTTGAAGGACAGGTGGGAAATGGGGAGGTGGTGGTGGTGGTGGCAGCGGAGGCGGAGGTGGAGGTGGAGTTGGTTTATTGATGGTTGGGGTGATATGCATGAGTTGATCAATACGGCCTATTAAAGTGGTAAGGGTAGTTTGAACCTCATTAAGGCGGTGAATGGTTTGATTGGATTATTTAGTAAGGTCGGAAATTTGTGTGAAAGTTTTGGTGGATGTTTCACCATGTTGGTTGATTTGGGAAAGAGCTTGGGTAAAGTTTTCGAAAAGTTTGTTAATTTGTGTGGAATGGATTTCTTGGGTTTCTTCAAGTTTTCTGAAGCGTGTTCCTTCAGCCATGGATGAGGAGAGTGATCTCAATGAAAGCACCAAATGATAGGTTCCTTTTTAGCAAAAAGGATAAGCTTAAGGAAAAGAGAAAAATAAATTAAATGATGCAATTTTTCTGATATCTTTTCATTCATAATGGGTCTTTAAATAAATATTACAACTGAAGCATAAACACTAAAAATATAATGAAAGGTAACTACCCAACTAAACATAATGAAAAGTAACTACCAAACTAAACAATATAGAGTATAACTAACCAACTAAACAATACAGAAAACATGGAAATACAGTTACATATTCATGGGATCATGGGTTTGTATCAGCTTCATATTTTTTTTTTCTATCAATTGAAAATTCTAAATTTTTCCCTTGAAAGGAGAAGTTGAAAGCGCGATTTTTTCTTTGATCAGAATCCGCACACAAAGAGAGAGGTAAAAGACATATTTTGCAAAACATAACTTAAAAAAAAAAGTATGCCACTTCTACATTAAATATACGACACATCTTGGTTATAAAAAAAAATACGACACATCTTGGTATTCCATGAATAGCAGATGCCACATAAAGCGCTATGCTGTAATATAAATGTTCCTAACTTTCTTTCTATAATGATGATCTACTTAATTATTTATGAAGTTCCATTCACCAAAATAAAAGGCAGACCAATTTTTTTTTTTTTATATAAATGTGAGAATTGAACACATACCCAAACTAACCATAGCCTAATACACATAACCAAAATCTTTCTTTTATATTACTTTTCACTTTTTTCCTTCGCAACGGTTAAACAAGAAAGCATCCAAACACTATCAGTTAAGCATTAAACAGAGGCAGTACTGCTTGATATCAGCCAGCCGAACAAATTTTGGGTGATCATGTAATAGGTACATCCCTCTTAAAAATAGAAAAAAATGGGGGTTTAAAGGGAAATAAAGGTAAAAATGTTGGTATAAATGGGATAAAAACTATCGCTTTTAGAAAAATAAATAAAAATAAGTTATTAATCTTATGTCACATAAAATAAATATTTTATATGAATAAAATAAAATTATGGGCTCATAATTTTTTTTAAAAAAAATTGAGTGTAAAATTTCATAAATATGTCACATCAAATAATTATGACATAAAACAATTATTCCTAAAAAAAATCCCAGCATAAAAATCGCATCCAAAGGAGCCCAACAACTCCAAATTCGACTTAAAATAAATGTTATTTTATTCATGCATGAAATGAAAGTGATGAATCTTGATGATGAGTAAGAAAAACGCAATTTTAAGGTGACCAGATATTAGTATTGCACCCATTCCAAGAATTAAGATAAAGGACCTGCGATGCTGACTCTGTACAGGTTCAAATATAAATACCTGTCGTCGTGTAGGGATGTAAATGGACTGGGTTGGATTAAGTTTTAGCTTAAATAGGTAAGTCTGTGTAAAAAATATTGGGTATGGTCTGGCCTATTAGCCTGTGTAGGCTCCAAATTACAAGTCTGGCCTGACCTATATTCAAAAAATAAAAGTTTTGGCCTAAGTCTGTTAGCCTATTTAAGCCTACTGAACATTCAACAATTAAATGAATAACAAAAATAAAAATATTTTATTATTCAAAATTATTAAATAATAATTTTATATATTTTAAATAAATAATATGATATAGGCCTGCCTGTAGGCTTATAGGCACGACATGTACTAAAAAGCCTATGGCCTATTTTCTAAATAGATTTTTTTAAAAGTCTAGGCCTATTCTATTTTACTACTTATAATAGGTCAAATCTGACTTAATATAGACTAGACCATAGACCCTTATAAGCCGACCTAGCCCCTTTACACCCCTACGTGCATGGCATGCAACACCTAAATAAAATAACCTCTTTGTTGAATTAAAGTAAAATAAATGTCATCAAAGACTTTTGATATATATGGTAAAGAGTTTGGATTTCTTAATAAAAAATTTTGAACTAAATTTTGAGAATGGAAATTTTTTGGAAGATCTACCTCTTTTAATAGAGTTTGACAAGTGCTCCAATTAAATATAATTCGAAAGATGAACCAGTTCGAAAACAAAATAAAATAAATAAATAATAAAATAAATGACTAATAGAAAAAAATTCCCCTTTTATAGTTGTAAGATAAAATGAAATTCAATAACATTATGACTGACAGAAAATAAAATCCTCTTATCTTTATGCATGTACGCTATAAAAAAAATAAAGTTCAATAACAAATAACATAATAATTAAGGGCTGTTTGATTATTATTTTTAAAAAATAAAGTTCAATAACAAATAGCATAATAATTAAGGGCTGTTTGATTATTATTTTTAAAATAGATTTTTGGTTTAAAAAAAATTATCTGGTAAGACTTGATTTATAAAAAAAAAAATGAAAAACTATAACTATTTTTTTTAGAATTAAATTTAAAGATTATTTTTGTTTTTTTGTTTTGGTTTTCAATTTTCAAAACAAAAAAATAATAGAAAATACATGTTTTTATAACTCAACATCAACAACACCTTTATCCCAAATTAATTGGGATCGGTGGTAGATAAACTCAAATAAAAGATACGAAAAAGTTGAAAAAATAAAAAAAGAAATAAATAAAATAGTAATATATATATATATATATATATATATATATATATATATATGGGACAAGTTATATTTACAAACTTTTTTGTTTACAAATTTTTACAAACTACACTAAGTACGACCGGTCCTACTTTAATCATGCAGTGTACGACCGGTCGTATTTAGTGTAATTTGCAAAAAAAAATTATAAACTGATCATATCCCTATATATATATATATATATATATATATATATATATATATATATATAAGTAAAAAAGAAGGGGAAAAGAAAAAGAGAGGAAAATGACTAAAAATGGACCATTATAGCTTTTCTCCATTCCTTTCTAAGGCATACCGTCCGTCAATCTATATCTCACTCCATTAAATCTTATTTTACTACATTTTTTCAAGTAAGTTTCGGTCTACATCTATCTTTTTTTGTGTTGAGCTCTTGGTAACAAATTTTTGTTCTTACGGGAGCATCCAGGGGCCTTCTCATTACGTGCCCAAACCATCTCAATCTATGTACTCTCATCTTTTCAGTCACCAGTAGTACTCTTACCTTTCATCGAATATCTTCATTTCTTATCTTATCCATCATTGTATAACCATACATCCATCTTAACATCCTCATCTTTGCTACTCTCATTTTATGCTCATGTTGCCTATGTGCTAGCCAACATTCAGCTTCATATAGCATTGCAGGTCTTACTGTTGTTCTATAGAATTTTCCTTTAACTTAAGGGGGATTTTGCGATCACACAAAAATTCAGATGTACTATGCCATTTCATCCACCCTGCTCTGATTCTATGCTTTACATCCTCACCAATCTCTCCACCTTTTTGCAAAATGGATCCCAGGTATCTAAAAGCATTCTACTTGGGTACCTCTTAACCACTTAGATGCATGGGATCTTGGTCTACATCTTTTACCAGAGAGAACTCACACTTCAAATACTCAGTCCTGCTCCGACTTAATGTGAATCCTTTAGATTCCAACGTGCTTCTCCACAATTCAAGTTTTCTATTAACATCGTCTTTGTTCTCATCAATAAACACAATATCATCTGCAAAAAAGCATACACCATGGCACTTCCTCTTGAATATATTTTGTTAGTTCATCCATAACTAAAGCAAAGAGATAAAGACTTAGAGCCGAACCTTGATGTACACCTATTGTGATAGAAAAATAACTTGATGTTCCGTTACAAGCTTTCACACATGTAGTAGCCCCATCATACATATCCTTGATTGCCTTTACATACTTTGAAAGTACTTTTTTCTTCTCAAGAACCCACCATAAAACTTTTCTTGGGACCCTATCGTATGCTTTCTCAAGATCTATGAACACCACATGATTTTATAACTATTCTAAAAACTAAATTAAAAAAAAAAACATAACACAATCAAACAAGCCTTAAATCTCTAGGATTGAAAGACGTTTTATAAATAGAATTTGTATTCTCTCAATCAAGACAATTTTTCATATAATGGTCACACATAGAATCTCCATTCAAAAAATTACACTTAGTTAATTTTTTTCTGTCTTCTTCGTACTATACTTAATTCTTTCTCCAACATTGATTGGTCCGTCACACCGAGTCAGTGATACACGAGAGTACCTTAAAAATTTTCCTCTCAATCTTATACACACGTCATCCCATATTTTAATATGGGATATGATATGTTTACAATTTTTTTTTGCAATTTACACTAAGTACAACCGGTCGTACACTGCATAATTAAAGTATGACCGATCGTACTTAATGTAGTTTATAAAAATTTGTAAACAAAAAAATTTGTAAATATAACATGCCACTTTTAATATACATATAAGGTGGTTAGAAGAGAAGAATATCTCGTAATGCCAATCCTTTGTCATTAGAATGAGATTGACCCATATAATCAATTCACCCATTCAAAACACTTGTCTTGTAAAATAAAATCGCAAAAAATAAGGAAACTAGCTAATATTCTAAATTTAACTTCATTACCAAAATATATATATAAAAAATTGATTGTCTCAAAATTCCATCTACATCAATGACATAAGTTGACTACAGTAATACAAATCTTTATCTATTAAACACGAAGTAGAAGGAGAAAGGTTCTATTAATTGATTTACTTTGGTTGGAGAACCATATTCTTTCTTAAATTTTACGAGTCTTACAAGTTTGACAATTTAAAGTGTGACGTTGCGAATTCGAATTTTTTAATTTATAAGTACAATAAGAATATTTTAAAAATAATATTAAACAGCAGCAGGAATCTATCACCATGTGTACTCTAAATTAGTTAATTGAATACAAAGAAAATCAAAAGTAACGACAGTACTTTAGTAGATTGCTTAATTTCAAACCCTTTTGTTGACTCTCTAAGTTAAAATTAATCATTAAATGACTTGTACATGTCAATTAATATATACACGATAGTTTTAAATTTGTCCATATTATCTTTTGAAAAAATTTAAATTTTTTATCGTCTTTATTTATTTTTCATTTCTATAATATAAAATCAGAACAATTCAAAAAGAAATGAATTAAAAGAGGGCCTTTTTAATTTTTTTTAAAAATAGGAATAAATTAAAAAAATACCAATTAATATGTAAAAACTATATAAAAAGAGGTTATGAATGAAAGTTTCTACATACGAGTTAAGAAATTTTAGGATCCTTTCATTTGATGTTAAATCTTCATGATAACTATTCTAAAATGAGATAAAATTTAAAAATTTAAATATACTATTGCCACATATACACACAGGGAAAAGTATTTCTCCGGTCACTAATGAGCCTAAAATGACATCACTTTTGGGCTATAAGATTAAATAGTTATAATGATAAAGACTAATATATCCCTGTAATAAATTAGAATTATAAAAATATCCTGATTACTGCCACAAAACGACGTCGTTTTGAGTTTACTGGAGATAATTTATCTCCATTGACTTGAGAAATCCTTTACCCATATATATATATATGGGAAAAAAGTATCTAATGTTACTTTAGACAACTTTATCTAATGTTTATCGAAACGACGTCGTTTTGGTGTTGAAAAATTAAAATGATAAAGACTATTATAACCTGAAATAAATTAAAATTATAAAAATACTTTGATTTTCGCTCCAAAACAACGTCGTTTCGATGAACATTAGATAAAATTATCTAAAGTAACTTTAGAAAAAAACAAACCCTATATATATATATTCTAAAACTAATTTGCTTGATCACTGACCATGTAAGTCATTCAGTAGACAATGATTCTAATTTAATCAGTAATCTCGAGATCAAATTCTAATAATATCGAGATCAAATTCTAAATACATGATTGGGTTCTTTTTTTAAAGTTATTTCAGACAATTTTGTCTAATATTCACTGAAATAATATCATTTTGGGACAGAAATCATGATGTATTTATAATTTTGATTTATTTCAGGATTATAATATTTTTTATTATTTTAATTTTTTAATCCTAAAATTATATCATTTTAATGAACATTAAATAAAATTGTATAAATATATCAACTCGATACATCAAACCGACTAATGAATAAACTAGTGGAGAACTTTTTTTTTTAAGAAAAACTAACATGCTTGATAAAGAGGGTTTAATTTTGTGCTCCCGTGCATATTTCAATGAGTGAGTCAAGAGGGAGATAAAAAAAGATGAGAGAGAAAAATATTTTTTTCTATATATATCATATTTTTAGTGGAAGGATCACTGTGAACTAGGACCACGTTAAATTTTTTCAAGTGCCATCACAGCGCGTTGGCATGGATGTGAACAAACGACTACACTGGCCTACTGTTGCACTCACTGATGAGTGACGATGATCACTGTTTTGCTTCAGCCTCCCATCCCCACCATCACCATTATGTCCGCACTCCCCTCAAATTGGCCAGGTGCATTTCATCTCTTTCTACTATTTGCATATATGATATGATAATACTATAATATATATATTTAACCTTCATTAAAAAACAGTTTTTTTATTTACAAAGAATATGACAAGAAAGATGGGGACACTGCATTACAAAATGGTGATGTCCTTTTCCTACTTTGTCCTTTTTTTATACTTTCTTACATCATATTTCTACTCAAATTACTTCCCTATTTACTGGGACCATGTGTTTTATATATATATATATATATAAAATATAAATTCTCTTTCTTGTTCATCCTAAAATCAAAGCTCCTTAGCACCCATTTCTTCTCTTTCTCTCTCTAGCATTTTACTGCTATTTGTACTGTTATCTGTGTGTGTGTGTGTGCTTCTCTTGCTCTGTTTCGTGTGGAAAAGATTTCTGTGTTGGAGAAATGTATGCAGAGACTGGTCTTCTCTTCCCTTATTCGCACAGCTTCTCTCAAGAGCTTCATCAACTTGAAGAGTACTGCGAAACCCAGAAGTTCAATGTTTCAATGGTACCTTGCTATTCCTCTCTTAGCCTATTACTGTGTCTGCTCGTTCCTTTATCCATGCTCTGTGGATTTGCATTTGCTTGAAGGGTTTTTCCTTATATCGAATAAAGTTCGAAACTTTCTTGTCTCTCTTACGCTCTGCTCTTTCTTCCGTTCCCTTATTGGTCTCTATTCATTTCTTTGGAGTGAATGGGGCAACAGAAAATGGGTCACTTTTGTTTTTAGCATTAAACTACGTTTTTATGCGGTTTATGTCTAAATTTGCGCTTTAAATTTTATTTCTCACATTTCAAATTTCTGTAAAGTTTTTTTTTTTTTTTTAATATATAATTTTGTTATTCCTTGCTCGATTGATGATAACAAGCTGAAGAAGGAAAACTGATTACCAAACTGTTTCAAATGTAATATATGTTTATTCATTTGATTTTTGCACCTTCCCTTCTTTCTGAATGTTTTCTCATAGATATAGCACAAGTGGAAACAGCTGGAGTTGGATTCATATGCTGGATCTGGAAAAGTATGAGAAAAGGAAAGGAAAAAAGTATAAAAGGGAAATATTCTATTTGTGATAGTTCCGTGTTCTATAATCTTTCTTCTATTTATTTTTAAGTTTCTAGTGTGAAATCTAAGTGGGATTTGTCTTTTTGTGCCGCACTAAGGGAGATTAAAGAGGAAAAGGCCTTTTATTCGCTTTTCTTCTTTATAGTAAGGAAGAAAAGGTTAGATTAGAGGAAAGGGTTTGTTAATTCTCAAGTTAATCATTTTTTCATGGTATTGTCGGGCACTAAATATAGTTGTAGAAAAGTTACTTCTTTTTCTGCTCCTGTTGAATACATGATAGGAGTAGGTTGTTTCCATATGGTGTGGCTTGCTGCTTTGGTCATTAAAATTTCAAACAATGTTTTTGAGGCAAGGGCTTTTGTGCCTTGGTAATAAGGGAAGGTGCATCTTGACTAATCCACCTCCCGGTTTGGTCAAACGCAGGCCATCCACTTCGGATCTAGGGATTTACAAGGATATTGCTTACAGCATAACCTTAAATAATTGACATAGGTAGGATTCAAACCTTTGCAGTATAAGATATTTTGATGTGTGTATATTTGTTCTTCACTGAATTGCTTTTAACCTTTGCAGCTCAGATATTTTGATATGTGTATATTGGTTCTTCAATGAATTGCTTTTAACTGGGTTCCTTTATCTAACACTAATTTTAATGATTTGAGTATTCATAACAAGGAAACTAGCAATCCATATTCTCCAGCTAAGTTATAGTCAAGTTCATTTTTTTTTTCCCAAGCCGTTCATCGAAACCCAACTATTCTTATTCAAGTACTATCGAACCCATATAGGAGGTGGTTCTCCTAACACCGTTTTCCCCGTTCCAAAGGCTTGAACTCAAGATCTCTATTTAAAGGGAACAAACTTATTACTACTTGAACCAATAGTAATTGGTACAGTCAAGTTCATTCTAGACTCTGCGGGGTGCCAGATTCACTCTTTTGGCTGTCAACGTCTGGACTTTCTTTCAAAGTCAGGTTTTTGGTTGAGGCATGAGCTTTAAAGTTGAAATCATCTATCTAATTCCAATTCAAATAACCTGAATCTAGTCAGCCCTTCTTTTCCATGTGAAGGTTCAGCTGGATATGTATTGGCACCTTTCGTTTACACAAGGCTTCTGATTTGCACTTTGCAGCATGAATATGGTTTTTTGCTATTGTATGTAGTATTTGATTTGTACTGAAATTAACAGGTAGAAAATCCTTGCCTTCTTTATCTTTTATCATTTAGCCTGCAATGTGTACTATTCTGATAAGAAGTACTCGAGTCAATTTCCTAAACCAGAGATTTTGACGTATTTCTTAGATTGTGCTTGAAACTCCTTGAAGCCCTTGCTCAAGTCTCTTCCTGTCACATAGCTTTTCCAGTCATCTCACTTATCTCAGATAGATTCTCTCTCTCTCTCAGTTGTTTCTCTTTTTCTCTTTCTGAAAAAGTTGAGGAACAACATCTATTTGGTCTAAATCCCATCTTTAAACCATGGTTTGTATGATGACAATGACATGCAACTGGAATCTTTTGCCCATTCTAAGAATTCATAATCTGGTCAGTTGCTTTAAGAACATTTTTACTTGATGTAATCATGCAAATGTTATCATGAAAACTTTTGCCATCGTTGATGTCAGGAATCCCATCTTGGAGCTAGTTCTCAACATTACCAAGTTAAACATGATGATAGAAATTGTGATTAAGAATAAACATATCTTTTTTCCAAAAAAATAAAAAATAAACATCTCTTGTTGGAAACAAGTAAGCTCACAACAATTGACTATGGACAGAGACTAAATGTTAAAAAGTTCTGTTCGTAAACCATTTTTTGGTTTTTTTTTTTTGGGGGGGTGGGGGTGCGGGTGGGTGCAGGGTGAGGGAGAGAAAGAGAAAGTGTAATCATTGTAACCCTCAATGCTTTGGAATTAACCGAGTGATATGTCCATTCCTTTAGTTGTTGTTACTACAATTATTGTTTTTGCAACAATACTATTATTTAGCATTTTACATGTTATAATAATTTTGTCTGTGCTGAGTAATTATTCAACATCTATTCTGTTTTTTATATTCTGAAGCTAACTTTCTGTTTTTACTTATTACATTCTGGTAATCCATTCTTTATTTTTATCTTTGTTGTGCTCTATAATTAAAGTTAATTTCGTTTCTGTGACTGTATTACATCTGTTACCATTTTGTTTATTTCCTTATGTCGTTAATGCAGAGTGACCTTGTTCAGTCTTCTGCCATGTCAGAGTATGATTTGGCAGCAGAGGGAGATTTGTTCAAAGCACCTGAACCTATTATTGAAGAGCCAGTCGTGGACGTGGATCCCATGACAGCAGCCATCTCGATGATATCTTGTGGGGAAGATGTCTCATCACAGGGACTAAAATCCACAGATATTGATATTCTTCAAAATGAACAGCTTCTGAGCGAGGTATTCTATGAGTGCAAAAAGGATCTCTTAGAAAAGGCGGCAATAGAGTCACCACTCTCTGAGATTCTGGATATCAAGGTTCCTGTTCTGAACATAGATGAGAACTCAATTCAAGAAAACAAGCCACTTCCTGACATGCCAAAGAGCATCAGTTCGGGAAGTTTAAGCTCAATGGACTGGATGCATGGAGCTGCAATGAATCCTGCTTTCCTTGATATCCCGGGAATAGATTTCAATGCAGTTTATGGCATGCGTAGATCATTTAGTGAAGGAGATATAAAGGTCTGACTTAACTGATTCGTATGTGTATTGTGTCTTGTGCTTTTTATAAATTTAATTGAATCACCATGAAATTAAACAGCATCTATTGAAGCTATAAAGGTAACGGCTTAAAAGGCCCGAAGGTCATGCCTTCTTTTTGGGGGTGAGGGAGATCAGAGTAAAATTTTAGTAGATTATAAGGAAAACATCTAACTACACTGCATCTCTGGAAGCAACTTTGTCTTGAATTAGATTTAGTGATTTCAGAATTCTTCTTCTTTCCCTGACATGTTTAGAGTGATAGATTAAAATTTTATAGCCGTTGTAGCTATCTTATCAAGTAATGACATTTTTATAATAGTCTTGGACTCCTGTCATAATCTTCTTCCACCTCGATATATAGAGACTTTGCTACCTTTTGAACTCAATCAATAAGGAAAACTTCATCTATACCAAGTATCAATTGATCTTCTGTTAAGTCTCATGATTAAAGCAAATGACGAAAAGGGAAATGACAACATTACCTGAATCTGATTGCTAAATTAGAAATAACAAATTTTGCAGTCTCTTCTTATAATATCTCATATTTCATAGATCGCTTTAAGTTTTGTCAAAATCTATTTGTTTAAATGTCTCAAAATTTCATCTGCTTATGTGATCAGAAATTAGAAGGCTTTGCCAAAATACTCCTAATTCTTTGAAGAGTGATTCCTTTTGCTATGTGTTATGTTATCCATATGATTGATTTATTTCTTGATATACTGGAAATGCTGCTCCTTTATCAACCTGTAGTGTTATTTGATATATGAAAGAAAATTCACCCTTATCTGAAATCATTATTTGGAAGTCTTGTCTTTTCAAACACCCCTTCCCTTTTTTACATCCAGAAATGGGATACTTTCTCCAGGAAATTAGGCTTCCTTGTGTGGAATCACAAACAATTTCTGCATCAAATTCTCCCTAGTTATTTATTCCTCTCATTTGGGTGAATAAACCCACCAAAATCTAGTGATTTACTTGAAGTATAGTACACACATCACTTAGCTGGATGATGAAGTCTATATGCACTGAGAAATCTGTAGATTTCTGGCCATTGTCACTGTATGGAGCTGGATGATTGATACTGTTTTTGTGACAGACTCTTGGTAATGGTAACATGAACATTGTCCAATCTCCCCATGAGAGGCCCTTTCCTATCTGCAACTGCACCAGTGAAGAACGCCAAGAAAAGCTCTCCAGATACAGGAATAAGAAGACAAAGAGGAATTTTGGGAGGAAAATCAAGGTAACTATAGGCTCACCATCCCTCTACTACTTGAGAACTTTACTTGGACAGAAAGCCTTGAAAATTCTATTCAATGCATTACATCACGTATCTCTTGAAAGTTTTGCATTGCCATATAATGGGATGGAAAAATATTATTTGGTTAATGCTTCCTGCTTGGAACATGACATTCATCTTTGTCTTCTGTTTAGATGGTTTCTAGAATTTGTTTTTTTCACTTCCTTTGGTGATTTTAAGGTTGCATATATGTCATGGATGAGTAGTGTCTGTTATAAATCATAATCATTACATCAACTTTCGAATCTTCTGAGTGTGTCATTATTCATTGCTGTTGTTTTATAGTATTCAAATGCAATAAAAAGCATCTTCAGTAACCATGCCTAATCCCTCGGTATGATTTAGAGTTTTTTAGTATGGCATCAACAGCAATTTTCTTTTGCAACCAAGTTTTACTGACGCTATTTTCAGCCTATAAACAGATTCCAAACTCAACTGATGATGTCCTTTGGTTTCAGTATGCTTGCAGGAAGGCTCTTGCTGACAGTCAACCAAGAATCCGTGGAAGATTTGCAAAGACTGAAGAATCTGATGCTAAGAGGCAATGACTCTTAACTGATTTAATGGGAAGAAAGTAGGAATCATGTTGCCATATCTGAGATTCAAGCTCAGCAGTAATGTGTGCTTGGAATTTATGTAATTGGTGGAGTTATTTGAGTTCAACAGATATTGGCAAAATATAAACCAGACCTCAAACTCCTCAGGGTAGAGTTCATCTCTTATCTTTCTGTATTAACCTTCTCTGTTGTGGCAAATAACCTTTCTATATGTGTAAATAGGTTGGTTGAATAAAAGAAGGAAAAAGAGATGGCTGTACCGTGTTCATATCTATGATGAAATTAGTTGCACTAGTTTTTTTTTTCTTCTGAATTTTGGGGTTCCATTCTCTTTGCATTATTCATCGTTTAACCCGTCCCTTCAGTTTGAAGGTTAAAATTAAGTGAATGGAAAACATCCAGCTTCTTGTTCAGCCATATGCAGATTAACGTGCTAGAATGAAGATTCTATAAACTCCTCTGCTACAATGCCATGGCATCATAAGCATCTTCATGACAGGGTTATATTATAGTTTCAATTTTATATAAATTTCAAAATTATATATATATAAAAGTTAATTTTGATTATTTATATATGATTATATAATTAAAGATGATTTTATTCAACTAAGACGTATCATGATTGAACAGGTAGATCATTGCCCTGTACATGTTAATGCCATGTCAGTAACAGTCTTGCACCAAACCTAACCATTAACATGCTTATCTTATGCAATAAATTCAGGAAAGTAGATTTCCATTAAAAATAATTCAGGTATAGAAAATTTTTATTTAGTTTTTTATATTAAGTGTATTTGTCACCAAGTCACCTTTGACTAACAGATAGAATTTTGGAAAGATAAAAAAGCATATTTAATTCATCGAGTAAATTATTGCAACTGTTATTTTCATTTATTATACAAAACTTTACGGATCACTTGAGTGGTTCTCGCTTCTTATCCCTACTACATAGAATATCTCACTTCATCACTTTTTCCTAACTTCTGTCCACTACAAATAACCATCCACTAGATATTGTATCGTACCATTAAGTCACGTGCAAACTACTCATTAGGGGCACAATCTCTTAGTGCATTTCATTTATATATGACCCCCTATAACTAACAAGAGGGATCTCATCTGATAACTTATCTCAATATTTACAAGACTTGCCACCATAGCTACAATCTTCACATTTGTTGTGTTCAGAGCACATTTATCCACTAAGCAGGAGACTCACAAACACACCAATTGTTAATACTGTCTTACTGACTTTGGCCTAAGATGCAGAACTTCTCATTGACTGTCATCTTTACCATAAGCTCCGTAGATATAAATACTAGACATTGATGTTCACTTCCGAGCATTTCGCGCCGTATGTGAAAATTGTTAAATTTCGATTCCTCCCACTACACAACCACAGGAAAACAAACAACACACTAGATGCAGAACCCAAGCAAATATTCATATCGCCATTCGAATTTGGGTCTTGCGTCGTATGCCCGTCAATTATGTGCTGACGCTTCAAACATTGGATGAGACTTGAAAAAACATATAAGCTAAGTATTCTTACTTTTTCCTCATCTTTAACTCAACTCCAACTTGATAAATTTTTAGTTGTATTTCACCTTTGCTTTGCGTTCGCTCTCTTCAATGTGTGATAAGTTATTACTTATTTGCCTCTCAACAAATGGTAATAATAGTCGTATCATAATATTGTAATGGAAGACACAACAAACCGAGAGGGAATGATAGATAAAAGAGATATACATGATAACGGAGTGGATCCTCTTATGTGTTAATTAACATGACCATATCATGTGAGGCAATCATAATCATACATGAGTGAGTTAATGGTGATAAGGAAGGAGAGAAAAAAATATAAGGATAGGAAGTTATACAATAATCACCGTTGATTTAATTATTAATAATTAAAATCCTCCCACATAATATGATCATGTTAAATTACACATGAAAAAATCCATTTCCATGATAATGCGTCCTCTCATTTGTTTTGACGTTTGTCTATTATCATCACATAATAATCCCATTGGCCTTCACAAATTGGTCCATCAATCTGTCTGTCACATCATATCACACCTAGCAAACCACTCAACCTTTCCCCAATTTTCAGAAAAATATTAAGAAAATATAAATATAACCGGTTAAACCAATTACTCGCCTAATCTGAAGTTATATAATCTAAGTCAAAAATCCATATATAAAATTGAGTAAATAACTCTTTTTGGTCCCTGACAATATTCACGAAGTCCTTTTTGGTCTCTAGCAATAAAAAAGGGATATCGTGGTCCCTAAATTTTACAAATTAAGCCCACGTTAGTCCTTCTGTTAGTGGGACTATAACGCCGTGAATAACGTCTCTGATGTGTACTGTTAAAATGCTGAGTCAGCATTGAGGAATCCACCTAGATAAAAAACGACGTCGTTTGGTACCTTAATTTTTTCGTTCTTTCTTTCTTCTTCTCTCCAATACAGGTCCCCTCCACCAGCACCCATGTTCATTACAGTTCACCACCACCATGGTAAATGAGGGCTGGTCAACAAGACTTAAAAATGGTAAATGAACACCCATTTAGTCGAGGTTGGCAATGACAACGTCAACAATCTCCTGGATAGTGTTGTCTTCGCCAAAATCTTTTGTCCAGTACTTGCACTCTGAGATTACACGATTCACAACAGTCTCAAGTCTGTCAGCAAAAGAAGAGAACCGAAGATGCCTCAACATCATGGTCGAGGAGAGAAGCAAAGCAACTGGATTAGCCTCACCATCATGGTAAAAGCACAAGAGGGTGCTAGAAGATAGAGATGAATAATACAATGGAATATTTTATAAAACAGAGCATTAGAATGTAAATGAAAAAAGATGGTAATGATACCGTAAATTTGGTAGTTAGCTGTTATGATGTACTTGCGGAGCATTAGACTGATCCTGCTGAGAAACTCCGCGAGTACATCATAATGCACAAGAATGACAAGAGTGAAACGAAATGCTCGTGAAATGTTAATTTCCTGTTGATTTTACAAGTTTCTTTCACTTGTTTGTTTCTAAGTATGGTTAGTAACATAAACCATGGTCTTGAAAATTTTAACTCTTTCTGTATTATATGCAATAGGTTTGCAGCGAATCATCTATTATTTAAGGTTGTTAATGGTTTTTTCTATTCTTAGTTGAGGTTTGAGGAAACTTGAGTGACTGCTACTGCATAATCTCAATTGAGCTGAAGCTCTTAGTTTTGTAGAATTTTTTAGTTAGTAGCTTTTCTAGACTAACCTCACCGGAGGATGTATAAGGTTGAAATGCTTGTTCTTGATCTTGACATGAGGGAGATCCCAATGTTCATTATGTATTCAGCAACCATGAATACTATGTTACAAGTAGTATGCTAACTGTATTTATGCCTCAGAATTCGAATAGACATGCTTAAGAACACTGTTATAGTGTTGTACAATATTTCCTGCTGTAAAATGAATTCATTGGTTTGTTGTAGAATACAGGGCGTCGAGATCTGTGTTCACTTGGCCTAACAGTGTAGAGATAAAACACTTCGAGTTTGAGTTTTAGATATAACTGTCAACAGTACAATTAAACTGATACATAAGGTTTGCTTTACTGCACATGCCTATTTCTTTTGATTTTCTTTAGCATAACCTTATCTTATTAAAGGCTAACATCTTTTAAACTGCATATTATCATATCATATTTGTATATATCTGCAGTTTGTATCATATCTCAAATTATTTTTCTTCTCCTGTGTGTTTGATTTGGGTTTGTTGGAGAAGAGTTTTCATATCTCACACAAGAATTCATCGTAACATGTTTCTCAAGTCAAAATAGCTTGTAAGCTGTAACTTCATCTGTTGCCAGCAAGCTTGTTTTTCATTTAAGTACTATAACTGTATGCTAGTGGTGAGGAATAGCAGGATGTAGGGGGAAGGTAAATTTGTAGAATCTTAAGAAAGGAAAAGCAATCCCCATCGATATCTGTCATGTCATCTATTCTTCCATTTCACCTTTATTGTTTTAAAGTGTGATTTGCTGAGATACTCAAGATGTGAAACTCGCGGAGTTTAGAAACAGAGCATTGTGATGTACTCGCGGAGTTTCTCATAAAATAAAATTTTCCATGCATGAGGAGGAAGACCCACTGAACCTTCATCAACAGTGAATTCTAAAACTCCTGAATGGGTGGTCCCCTGTTTCTCTTTATTAGCACCTTTACCGCCTGAAGAGCCTTCTTGATGAACTAAACATAATGAGGTTCAGCTGTCTCAGACTACTCGAAGTGAGGGTGAGATCTTGCAGTCATTCAACTTAACATAATGATGGAGAGGCAGAGGGTGGAGTTTTGCATGGAGGCCGTAACGATGGCGGTGAAGAATGGTAAACCAGGTGAACTGTAATGAACATGGGTGCTGGTGGAGGGGACCTGTATTGGAGAGAAGAAGAAAGAAAGAAAAAATAATGTACCAAACGACGTCGTTTTTTATCTAGGTGGATTCCTCAATAGTGACTCAGCAATTTAACCGTACACGTCAGAGATGTTATTCACGGCGTTAGAGTCCCACTAACAGAAGGACTAACGTGGGCCTAATTTGTAAAATTTAGGGACCACATTGTCCCTTTTTTATTGCTAGGGACTAAAAAGGACTTCGTAGATATTGTCAGGGACCAAAAAGAGTATTTACTCTATAAAATTTAATGAAAACCGGTTTTGATTGCCAAAACTAAATAAGTGAATAATCCACTAGATTTCATATTAAAAAACCAAATGGTTTTAAAAGTTATCTGCAATTCTTGTTTACTAATTTGTTTTATTTGAAAAGAGTTAAAACAGTCATAAACTTATATTAGGTGTAAACATAACTCATTTTTAGATCCCAACTCGTTTTTTGGGTCTGGATAAAAATGGTATAACCTTTCTCTCATAAAATTTATTTGAAAATTAAATATGTGTTCTCTTCTTAAAAAATACAATTCACGTTTACTGCATGACCTAATAAAGGTGGTTCTCAGCAAAATTTTAGGCTCAAAATTGGTTGAACAATGCCTAAATTGTTTTAATTTTCTAATAACACATATTTTTCAATTTATATGACACAAAATTATATGAAATTATATAAAATAGTACATAATTTGAATAAAAAAAGGAAAAACAGTTTGATCTAATATTATTCTACCTCAATTATTAAAGAGCCAACATATTGCTTGCATGGTTGCACCTGGGGCTTTTTGACCTTTTTACTATTAATTAATTAATTAATTAATAATTATTTTGTCCCTTATTCAAAACTATCCACCAATCTGTCCTTCTTTAATCGATTAATTTGAATATTTAATCGATTAAATGGTCAAAATAAGCAAAAATGGTTGACTCGATATTTAATCGATTAAATCTCTATCTTTAATCGATTAAGAGGGATATTTAATCGATTAAAACTTATATTTAATCGATTAAATATCCCAAATGAGCGTAAAAGCATTGATTGAATGAGACAAATAAGAAAAACTTGTTGGTTCACTGCATAGCGAGAACCATTCTTGATTCATTAACGCATTTGAGTTGTTCCTGAATCCAAATTTTCACATAATGCTCGTCAAGTGACCTTTGGCTCCCAACTTTTGTGCTCAAGAGAACCAATCTGTCTTATATTGCTTCTTTCTGAAGAGTTTTGTGCTCAATTTTACAAAAATTCTTCAGCATGTCACGAGTTTTGACTTCCAATTTAGAAATTCATCCATTTGGAAGTATGGACTTCAGCTCCAATACATAGTCACCACAACCCCTCATTTCTTTTGGAGCACATCTAATACTTCCATCACTGTTAGCATTCCAATCAGTATATATCTCAATAGTACCCTCTAAAGTCCCTAAATCACAATATACTAGTTGAAGATGACCACCAAGCATGTACTCACTGCCCTTATTAACATATTCAAACTTCAGTTCAGGCCGGGGTGAAATACTTCCATTTCGTATTTCTTCACAGCAAGTAAGACAGATTTCAAACGAACACTTGGGGCAGCCAAAACTTAATCATTATAGTAAACTAAACCTTAATCATCTCCTTTGAACATATCGAGTTTTTCTTGTTTGTCTCATTCAATCAATGATTTCACGCTCATTGGAGATATTTTATCGATTAAATATAAATTTTAATCAATTAAATATTCAAGTTAATCGATTAAAGAGGGGCATGTTGATAGATAATTTTGAATAAGGGACAAAATGATTATTAATTAATTAATTAATAGTAAAAGGATCAAAAAGCCTCGCACCTGGTTCCTCTTATTTAATTATTTATTTTTCATATTTACAAAAAAAAATCACATTTTTTTTATTGTGAATATAGTTCTCATTTAAAATAATAGAAGCTTTCTCCCAAAAGCTTTTGTGTGATTTCGAGCCCTAAATATTATAAAATATTTTCAATTATAATTAACTGAAGCTTATAACCGATTGAGTTACTCGTGTTATACTTATGAGTTAAACGCACATATCATGTCATGTAGTTTGATTGAATTATCATTGCTAAATAAGTCTACACACTTAAGAAAGTCGAATTCATTTTACTAAAATCTAACAGATACTTTTATGTGAATATAATTATCATTTAAAATAATGAAAATCAGTTTACAAATATTTTTAGGAAAAAATGTTTATTCTTTTAAATGACATAATTTATGTCATTTCACTCTCACAAAGAGATGGGATCCACACTTTTACTTTTTTTGTCAACTCTCTCTTCCTTTATCTATCTTTTTCTCTTTTTTAAAATGACACAACTTTACATATTTTAAAATGACACACATTTTTTTTTTTTTTTTGAGCTTACAGGAATCAAATACAGACACACACTCACACCACTGAGCTGGTCCTAGTGGATTAAGTCCTATGTATTATAAAATATTCTTTAACTGGGAAATGTAACTGATTGTTGCACTATTCATGATAATGCATGCCTTGCATCTAGAGGACTTTCTTGACGTTTTGAAATGTCGATGTCAATGTTCCTAGTACTAATTAATTAAATTTGAGAAGGAAAATCTCTCAGATGAAATAAAGCCTTTAAAATGAAATTTGAAATATCATATATGTTGGTCATTTTGATTTCCTTTTACAAATAATAACACCATAAAATATGAGGCTGAATTTTATAAACATGTTTGGCATTTTGTTTCCTGCTCGAATCATACTGCCAATGACTTTACAATTATATGCCTATCTCCATGGGGGTGAGTGTTTCTTAATCCTCAGCGATCACTTTACTTTTACTTTAATAGTTTTAATTTCACATCAAAAAAGGTATAGGGGTAGTATATTGGGTAGTATATTTTTTTTAAAATGCAAGCTGCATGTGACAAACAGCTGAAGAGCTTCACCATACTTCGTAAATGCCCTAAGATGATGGAAAATGCTATATTCCTAAGTAAAGACGATCAGGTTTACTTATTTACTTATTATGGATAAATGTTGGCTGTGGAATTTGCAAACTCACGTTTTTGTCTTTGAATTTTGGTTGCAGTGTGGCACTTAACATTTACATAAGAATTGAATAATTTTCCACACAATGTCTATCTTATTTCAGCTTTTGCAGCTCCTGTCAAGCTGATAAACCTCTAGTTTATCTTATTTTTATAGATTAATATAAATTATTTAGGTGAACAAGTCAAAAACTAGGGTTTTAACATAAAATCATGAATTTTATGAATTATGAATTAAATAAAATATATTTGCTATTTTGAAGGGAATTGAAGATAAATGGAAGCAAAAATCAAGATTGAATAGATGGAGATCAAACCTAGAAAATTTGAAGATCTATCTAAAGAAAATCAAAATTATCAAGTTGTTGAAGAGGAGGCTTAAGCCCCCATTTCGAAGCTTAAGCCTCCTAATTATCCAAAATCAGCAAATAGCCACTACCTCAGGAAGCTTAAGCCCCAAACTCAGGGCTTAAGCGCGGCCAAGAAAGAAAACGCTGATTTGAAGAGCGCGCTTACGCGCCCATCAGCGCGCTGCAATTTAAAAGTTATAACTCGAAGATCGCGCTTAAGGGCGATCCATCGAGCTTAAGCGCGCACGTTAATTCTGCATTCGTAAATTAGGAAGCTTAAGCGCGAATGAGCAGGCTTAAGCGCTCCAGAAACCCAACTTAAGCCCATCTTAATTAACCATCTAGGGCATGGATTCTTGGCCATTAAAAAGGCAATTAGGGTCAGAATTATAGAAACTTTTCATATTCTAATAGAGTCTTTGGTACTTGGAGGCAGAGGGAACGCGGAGAAACATTCGGTTCATGTTCGTGAGCGGTAGAGACGGATCAACATCAAGTCTGCACTGGGGATATTGAAGATTCATCAATCACCTATGGAGTTTGGGGGAGCTTTTATACCGTCTTTTTCATTCTTGATATTGTTATGTTTGGCTAGTTCTTTAAGTAGTTAGGGTTATATGGAATTTAATCGATTTATTATGCTTTGAACAATTCGTATGTTAATTTTCCTTTATATCATGAATGAAATTATCTGTTTTTAATGCTTTATATAGGCTTGAATCTTATATAATGATCGTAGGTAAATGCATGACAATAGGAATGTTGGTATGTGATCCCGATCTGATAATTTCATCGTATGTTCTATGATTCTAGGGATAGACATAGAGTTTGCGTAATCTTTAAGATTCTTGAACTTAATGCTTACCTTCTTGGAGAATAACCGGGGAACTAGGGTTCTTGCAAGATTGTGAAGGTTTAGGGTAACAAGGGATTGAGCCCTAATTACATAAGAAAGAATCGATTAGATTGATATTAAGGACGATTAACGTAAAGAAGGAATTCAAACGTAATAAAGAGGCTGAAGAAAATCGAAACCCTAGCTACGTTCTTTTAAATTAGTTAATTCAAATCTTTAATTTCTTGCTTTTTAATTCTTGCGATTAATTAGTTTTAATATTTTAAATTTTAAATTCAAATCCTGTTTCAAATACAATTTCAATTGTCCAACTTAAGTTGCAATAGTGAATTAGTGCTTGAGTATAATTCTCGTGGGAACGATCTCTTATTTAATCATTATATTACTTGTACGATCGGTGCACTTGCCATGAGTAGCAACACAAGCCTATAATCTCAAGATCATCCAAGAGTTGTTGAAACCTCTTCTACCATGCCATCTCAATCACTAACGGTTACATCTGTCATTAGTAGCCACCTTGGCTGTCAATAAGGTCGGTTGTGTGATAGCAAACTTATGATTCTTTCTTAAAACCTCTTTGTCTTTTCTTGTTTTATAAATACTCTAACAATTAACAGATGATATCTTCTTTGCAAGCTTGCATGATTCATATTTTTCAGGGCGCAAGACATCAACCGGGTTTATAATGAAAAGACAGAGCAATCACAATCTGGCTAAAAAAATAAAGTCCCTTGACGCCATAGATGGACTCTTGGGCACCCGTTCAATTCTTACTCGGAAGCGAGAAAATAAAAAGTCCCTTGACGCTATAGATGGACTCTTGGGCACCCGTCCAATTCCTACTCGGAAGCAGACAAATAAAAAGTCCCCTGACTCCAAAGATGAACTCTTGGGTACTCGCTCAATTCATACTCGGAAGCGGACAAATAGAAAGTCCCTTGACGCCAGAGATGAACTCTTGGGCACCCGTTCAATTCCTACTCGGAAGCGGGAAAATAGAAAGTCCATTGACGCCAGATATGGACTCTTGGGCACTTGTTCAATTCCTACTTGGAAGCGGGCAAATAGAAAGTCTGTTGCCGCCGGAAGATGGCCTCTTGCGCACCTGTCCTTCCCAAGTCGGCAGCGGGAAAATAAAGTCCCTTGTCGCCAATTATGACCCCTTGGGCACCCGTCCTTTTCTTAATCGAAAGCGGGAAAATTGTTGAACATTTGATTCTGAATGATCCTAATCAGCGTACAAGACATCATTATATAGGGTTCTCTCGCCCTGCTTAGGTACATATTTAATGCAGGTCTAGGCTGACAAATCCGAGAAATCATCTCCAGCTTCAAACTCTGAAGCAATTAGAAACCCGGAAACAACTACAACCAACACGATAAAGTAACCCTGAACCCGAAAGCCATCACGAACTAGATTTTCCCGGCATTCATATCCTTTTTCACAACACTAAACACTTTTTCATAGGCACACGGGCTTTATTTTCACCCCGGCATTCCGACTATGCGCAATGCAGGCTGGGGCTTATGTTATGAACCACTTAAGTGGTTCCCACTTCTTATTGTTACTACATAGCGCATCTCACTCCACTACTCTCCTCTAACATCCTATCCACTAAGCACATGATTCACACACACACACCCCCATTGTTAATACCATTGGACTTTGGCCGAAGGTGCATGACTTATCATTTCCTGTCATCTTTATCCTAAGCTCCGTAGATATAAATACTAGCTATCATGCTAGACATTGACGTTACTTCCGAAAAAATAAATTATTATTTTTGTTTGGTAAGCAAACGTTTTTTATTTTTAAGACTTATATAAAACTCCTCGTATTTTATATAAGGGAATAACATCTATCCTTTTAAAGGATATAAACTTATATCCTTTTAGATCTTAACCGTTGATTTCCGTCCATCAACGGTTATAATTTATTGGATTAAAATTATTAATTAATTAATAATAAATTTGGCCTAATAGACTATAACCGTTGATGGACAGAAATCAACGGTTAGGATCTAAAAGGATATAAACTTATATCCTTTTAAAGGATAGATATTTTTCCCTTTATATAAATATTATATTTAAGGTTAATTTTTCGGTAGCGTATTTTACGGAGTTGTTAATGGTTAAACATTATTTTTGTATTGAATTCACGAGAATATCCTTACTAACTATAAGGTTTAGCTACTTACACAAAACTCTTTTTATTTCCTAAACCTTACAAAAACTTTCTCGTATGTTATCAATGGATTCTAGTTCAATTTCATTTATTACAGTAAAAATTTGAAATTATTCAATCGACAATTTTTTAAAATAGAATTAGATTAATACATGAAAATAAATAATAATAAAATTATAGTTTCATATCTTCAAAAAAGAAATAAGTACCTTAAAATTATTGTAATGAAAATTCATTAAAAACTTAATCGCGTGAATTGATATCACATACTAATATGATGATGGATCAAAACTAATTTATTAAAACCAATTTCTCAAGAATCAGATAATAAAAGGAATTAAAAGTATAAACTTCTTAATTTTAAATTTTTTATCATTCAATTCTTGAAAAGATATAAAATGTTTATTGAGAAAGTATAGAGTATAAGGTATAAGTTTTTATCATTGAAATTTTAGAAATTGATCCTAATAAATTAATTTTAGTCCATGTTACTAGCACATGACAACAATTTATATGATTCATATTTATTGCAATAATTTTAAAGTACTTCTTATAAAAATATAAATTGTTTTGTTTTTTTTATTCTCTTGTTACTCTGTTATTTTATTTTATTTGGTAATCTGTTACTCTGTTATTTAATAATTATTATAGTCTAAGTATTTAATAATATCAAATTTGACTATAAACTGTAATGCATTTGTAAAATATGAGGAGATTAAGAGATTTACATAAAACTTAACAAATAGGGAGACTTTTGTATAATGACTAATGAGTCAAATCTTGTAATCAGTAAGAATATTTTTATCTACTTTACACAAAATAACAATTATTAGATTTTGGTGTAACAAACGCAAAATAGAAGAGGATTAAAGTAATTTATGTAAAACATTATTTGTCTCATGTATAATATTAAGTGTCATATGATTTAATTAATAAAAGGGCATAATAGTAATTGACTGTTAAGAAAGTTATTTAAAAAGGTAACTGTTGATAGGTGTAGTTATGTTAAGAGTAATGGAGAGTTTTTCTTAAAAATGGGATTTAGAAACTGACTACTATCATTTTCTGCCCATGAGCGTTGTATCACATCCCTATCAGAAGAAGATACAAGAAGTGAAAGGGTTAAGACTCTGAGAAAGTATTCTAACATTAAAGATCTTCCGCAATCATGGACAAATGTATGTTTATGTGAAACTCATGAATTCTAAAGATCATTTTCATGTTCTTGATTTGGTTGTTATTGAGCATGAATTATTGATTAAATGCTTACATGTGGTATCAGAGCATGTGTTTAAGAATTTATGTTTTTCCATATATAATTATGAATGAATTCTTAATTCGTGAAAAGTTAGGGTTTTTGAAAATTCTCGATCACCATGACTGTTGATTCTTCTAGATTTTGTTATTGAATAATGTCCAAGTACTGTTGATATTGTACCCTTAAAGCTTTGTATTGATTTGAACTTTTCTCGTACACTATGCGTTCATATTTTTTAATGAAAGTTGTAATGTCAATCGATATTCTACCATTTTCGTGTTATGAAAGAATGAATGAACGATTATGCCAGTTTCAATTTCTGGACTACGACGCGGGATCGCGCGAAAATGGCGCTGATCCGCGCCACTTCACTGGAAATTCTACTGGATCGCCGCGCGGGATAGCGCGGTAACGGCGCCAAACCACGCCAATTCTCTGGTCCTTGTACTGACAAGGTGTGTCACTGTCACATGTTTATTTCATTTTATGAATTATTGGAAAACGTGAAAGGACATTGATATATATGAAAGTTGGACAAAATTTTGAAATTAAATATGGTAGATAAGTCACCAAAGTGGCCAAATCTTGAAGAGTTATTTTAATTTCAAATATTATGATTTTGTTTTCAATTACCATGACTGTGATGCTATGAATAGTATGAAATAATTGTTCATGTTGTGGTATATTGAATTTCATATTATAGGACAGTTAGGGATCAACCCAAAGGATGATTATTTGTTTTATAAAATGAACATGGACGTTGGTATTGTTGGTATACTTCCTTGCATCTGGACAACCAAAGATGACAAATATTTCTGATAGGGGTATGCATCATTGCCAAATTATGTGAAATTTTTATAGCATCATTATGGTTAATGTGTATGTTAATGGATCCCAAAGGTGAACATTAATATGCATTGAAGTTAGTATATTTGAATCTGTGAAGTATGTTAGTATGTGATATGTATGACTCAAAGCATTAATGTTTTAAATGTTATTCCTCGCAGTACCTGTTGCTACACATTCCATGTTCTCAACTGTTGCGGTTTTTAATGGGCTGAACTTCTCTGAATGGAAAGAGCAAATTCAATTTTATCTTGGGGTAATGGATATGGATATGGCTCTTAGAGAAGAGATACCTGGTGCTGTTACTCCTGAAAGCACTGAGGATGAAAGAAACCATTTTAAGAACTGGGAAAGATCCAACAGATTAAGTCTGATGTACAAGAAAATGAGCATTGCAAGCAACATTAAGTCAGCTCTTCCACAAACTGAAAGTGCCCAAGAAATGTTGAAACTTGTGGAAGAACGCTCCCAACTGCTGATAAGTCTCTTGCTGGGACACTTATGAGTACACTGGCCACCATGAAATTTGATGGTTCACGTACTATGCATGAGCATGTTATTGATATGACAAGCATTGCGGCAAAATTGAAATCATTGGGAATGACTGTGGATGAAAATTTCTAGGTGCAGTTCGTATTGAACTCATTACCGTCTGAGTATGGTCCTTTCCAAATGAACTATAATACCATGAAAGATAAATGGAATGTGCATGAATTGCACAGTATGCTAGTTCAGGAGGAAACCAGACTCAAGAATCATGGAGCTCATTCCATCAATTATGTGAAGCATCAAGGAGCTGAAAAGAATAATGCTAAGAAGCATGAGAAGAAAGGAGGAGGAGGAGGACCCCTTAAGATGAATGAGGCCTCTTCTTCTAAAATCCACAAAAAGGAACATAATGCAAAGATGGGATGCCATTTCTGTAAAAAGGAAGGGCATTTCAAAAGGGATTGCCTGAAACGTAAGGCTTGGTTCGAAAAGAAAGGTAAGCCTAGTGTTTATGTATGTTATGAATCAATCCTAGTTGAAGTTCCTTATAATACTTGGCGGATTGATTCTGGTGTTACTACTCATGTTTCTAATACGATGTAGGGATTCCTTATGACCCAAACCACAAGGCCAAATGAAAAGTTTGTCTTTATGGGCAATAGAGTGAAAGTTCCAGTGGAAGCTGTTGGGACTTACCGTTTGATTCTCGACAGTGGATTTCATTTGGACTTATGTGAAACTCTTTATGTCCCTAGTATATCTAGGAATTTAGTTTCAATTTCCAAACTTGATGTTGCTGGATACTCTTTTAAATTTGGTAGTGGTAGTTTCAGTTTGTTCAAGCACAATCATTTGATTGGCAGTGGTACTTTATGTGATGGATTATAATGTCTTGATAATCTTTATGCTGAAACGCTTATGACTCTGCATTATAATATTGGTACTAAACGTGCCTTAATTAATGAATGTTCTGCTTACATGTGGCACAAAGGTTTGGGACACATTTCCAAAGAAAGAATGAAAAGATTGGTGAAGAATGAAATCCTTCCGGATTTAGATTTTACTGATTTGAATGTTTGTGTGGATTGTATTAAAGGAAAACAAACAAAACACACAAAGAAAGGAGCCACAAGAAGCTCTCAGCTTCTTGAAATTATACACAATGATGTATGTGGTCCGTTTGATGTTAATGCTTTCAATAAAGAAAAATATTTTATCACCTTCATTGATGATTATTCACGTTATGGTTATGTCTATTTGCTTTATGATAAGTCTCAAGCTGCAAATGCTTTAGAGATTTATATTAATGAAGTTGAAAGGCAATTAGATAGAAAGGTGAAAATTGTCAGGTCTGATAGGGGTGACGAATATTATGGAAGGTATGATGAAAGTGGACAACATCCAAGCCCATTTGCTAAATTCTTGGAAAAACGTGGTATTTGTGCTCAATACAAAATGCCTGGTACACCATAACAGAATGGTGTATCAGAAAGGTGTAATAGGACCTTACTGTATATGGTTAGGAGTAAGCTAAGCAATTCTTCTTTACCCGTTTCGTTGTGGACTTATGCTCTAAAAACTGCCATGTACGTATTAAATAGGGTTCCTAGTAAGTCAGTTCCAAAGACTCCTTTTGAACTTTAGACTGGAAGGAAACCTAGTATAAGACACCTACATGTTTGGGGTTGTCAGGCAGAGATTAGATACTACAATCCGCAAGAAAAGAAACTGGATACAACGACAATCAGTGGTTATTTCATTGGTTATCCAAAAAAGTCGAAAGGGTATAGATTTTACTGTCCTTATCATACTACGAGGATTATTGAATCTGGAAATACAAGGTTCATTGAAAATGGTGAAGTTAGTGGGAGTGAAATACCACGTAAAGTGGATATTCATGAAGTGAGAATACAAGTTCCATTGACTTGTAGCTCTAGCAAAGTCGTTGTTCCTCATGTTATTGAACCAATCAATAATAATGAAGGACGAGTTGATGATCCCACTACTCATGATGAAATCATTGTTGATGAACCAAGTGAACCCATAGTAGAAGAACCACAACAAATAGCATTAAGAAGATCTCAAAGAGAAAGAAGATCTGCCATTTCTAATGATTATGTGGTATATCTACAAGAGTCTGATTTTGACATGGGTATTCAGGATGATCCAGTAACGTTTTCACAAGCCTTGAATGCTGATAATGGTGATAAGTGGTTAGATGCCATGAAAGATGAGTTGAAATCTATGGAACAGAATAAGGTTTGGGATCTTGTTGAGTTACCAGAAGGGTGCAAGAGAGTTGGTTGTAAGTGGGTCTTTAAGACCAAACGTGACTCTCATGGTAACTTGGAACGTCACAAGGCCAGACTAGTTGCAAAAGGATTCACTCAGAAAGATGGCATTGTCTATAAAGAAACTTTTTCACCAGTTTCAAAGAAGAATTCTCTAAGAATTATTATGGCATTGGTGGCTCATTATGATCTAGAGTTACACCAGATGGATGTGAAAACTGCTTTTCTGAATGGGAATTTAGATGAAGATGTGTACATGGACCAACCAATGGGGTTCATAGAAAAGGGTAAAGAGCACATGGTGTGCAAACTTAAAAAATCAATATACGAACTTAAACAAGCTTCAAGACAATGGTACCTTAAGTTTAAGGATACTGTTGTTTCCTTTGGATTTAAAGAAAACATTGTTGATCGATGTATATACCTGAAGATCAGTGGGAGAAAATTTATATTATTGATTCTGTATGTTGATGATATTTTGCTTGCAACTAACGATCTTGGTCTTTTAAATGAGACTAAGAAGTTTCTCTCTAGTAACTCCGAAATGAAAGATATGGGTGAGGCAGCTTATGTGATAGGAGTAGAAATATTCTGTCATAGATCATAAGGACTGTTAGGTTTGTCTCAGAAAGCATATATTAATAAAGTTTTAGAGAGATTCAGAATGGAAAACTGCTAATCATCTCCAGTTCCAATTCAGAAAGGAGATAAGTTTAGTCTCATGCAATGTCCTAAAAATGAATTAGAATGAAAAGAAATGGAAGCAATTCCATATGCATCATTAGTTGGGAGCTTAATGTATGCTCAGACTTGTACGAGACCAGATATTAGCTTTGCAGTAGGAATGTTGGGAAGATACCAAAGTAATCCCAGTATGGATCATTGGAAAGCTGCAAAGAAAGTTTTGAGATATTTGCAAGGAACTAAAAGTCACATGCTTACTTATAGAAGGTCTAACGACCTTGAAGTGATTGGATACACAAATTCAGATTTTGCAGGATGCGTGGACACAA